>NW_009258629.1:1033627-1035336 GCF_000687185.1 Egretta garzetta
GGGAAAGAGGTGGGCGAGACAGTGGATGAGGGTGGCAGCTCAGCTATTGCTGTTTCTGAAACAAAACCTCTGTATACCTATCTGCTACCACTTGCCTTGCCTGCGAGGCGAGCGGAGGATAGACCCATTTATTGTCTGCTATGGATCTTTTCCTGAACTGGGGCCAAGACCTCTGGATGACACCTGTATCGATTAAGGTATTAAAATGCAGTATCTGTTCTTGGAGCCTGCTTAGAGAGGCCTGGCCGTACTCAGTAAGAGGCACATTACTGTGGACGTCGGATTTCCATTTACTGGCTTCACCGCACGCCCCTTAATTGGCGTATTCATTCTAACTCTCGCTGCTGATGGCTGCCTTTTCTTCCAAGTCGTTAATCGGAATGCATTCGTTGGCACAGGTCCCTCTGCTCAGTTTTGTTAATACGGAGCGTGGGAAAGCGCGAAGTCCTTCCCGGGAGTGTTCCTCGAGTGGATCTTTCCCAGCGGTGATGCATGCGTGCGTTCGCATCTGTGCGGGTGTTCATCCCAGACTGGAGGCAGAGCGTGCTTCTGTGTCTCTCCGGGCTGAGCGACTCCTTCCAGTTTCTTTCTCTCAGGTCCCTGAGACAGTAGGAATTGAAACTTCCCATTTAGCTAATTTAGCGCGTGTCTCTCTGTGGGAAGAACGTGGTACAGATGCTCGGCAGTGGTTTTCTTTCTGTGTGCAACGGTAAGAGTGAGTTCTCAAAATGTGTGCAACGCATGCAGTCATCAAAGGTAGTACAAGCTCTTTCCTGACTGCAGGCTGCTTAAATTGTTTGTGTTTACTCACATTTTCTGAGATTTGCTTTTCAGATTTAAATATGCTGGCCTCGTGTTTCTTCTATGCTTGCACAGTTTCTCTCTCCTGGAAAAAATAATTTTGTGTTACACTTCATGTACACATCCGTCATGAGTATCACCTATGCGCACTCATGCTTAAATTGGGGAAGCTGCACTGAGCTTCTTATCTGTAACGGGCTGTGCGGCTGTTGTCTTTTGAAGATGATTGTCTGAAGTTTGAAATCCAGCTTCTAGCCTCTGTCTGTGAATTAAGACACCAGGCAAGAGAATGTTTTCATCCTTGAAGAAAGCTTCATGTATGGGCAAAAGAACAGAGCGGCTATTCAGATTTTTCTGTCAGGTAGAGGCTAATCAGTACAAAACAGGTCTCAAAAGGAGATAAAAACGGGGAGGGAGAAAAAAAAGCTGTAGGTTTATCTCATAGAGGTTGTAGTATTGAACGTTAAAAATCTTGATTTTTCTACAATAATCATGTAAGTCTGGTAATTTTTTGCAGTTTTTTGGTGCTCATAGGGAACATTTTCAAGTAAAATGCTGTACTTGGGAGACCTTAAAATGTAGCTGGTTTTAATAGGTCCCGTGGAGCCTGGTTTCACACTACCGTGCCATGTTTCAGCTAGAAGTTTTGACTAAGATATGAAAATTTTGTTAGTAAACTTTTAAATATAGGTAGTAAACAAAAGAAAACCAGGATATATAGCCTTTATGAGATGATCTGAATTAGCAGGGTGATATGACAGTTGTTTTAAACAGGTCAACACCAAGATAAATATATTTGGGATCGCAGAATACAAAGGATGCTCAACAGGACAAAAAACCTCGTGGAAAGTAGTAGTGCAAAGACTGTTTTAGATGGCTGTGTCCTCTGTTTTGGAGGGGGGGGGGGG
>NW_009258629.1:1035372-1080895 GCF_000687185.1 Egretta garzetta
CAGGTAAGTGTCTGGTAGTGATCTTATGTTCCTATAGGAAGGTGCATGGGGTGTTCAGCATCCAGCAGTGAAAGGTGGTGGGGAATAGGTGAAGCTCAGCTGTGCAGAGGCTCACGCGTTCGCTGCACTAACGCAGTGGAGGCTGTGGCTCACTTCTGTGAATGTACGATATTTGATAGTGGGAGTGTAAGCAAGCTTCTTAATCACCGTGAAAAAGTTACGAGATGAAAGTCTGTTGGTATTGTCTATATTCCCAATTAACTCCTAAAAACAAGAATAAGTGATGCAGTAGTAGTACAAGTGCAAACCTCGCTGTTAGCTGAGTCTGCACTGGGTCTGATTTTATAATGTTTTCTAGAATATATGATTAAATCTCTTTTTCAGAATGGTGTATTGTGTGTACAGGTAAGCTGCGAGGTCACGGTCACCTTTTCTGAGTGATGAGAAAAGTATGCAACTGAGGTTTTGCGCTCATTTTGTTCTCTTTCCTTCTCGTGTCTGTAGGAGCACAGGATTGCCAGCATTGTTCCTGCGTTCTTGTAACGCTTGCAGCACTGCAGTAGGACAGGGATTATAATTACATCCTGTGTTTTGGGGCTGTAGTTGATTCCCTGAACAGCGCAGGAAAGATTTTATTGGCTTTCTTGCGAAGCAGTTTGCTAACATTATTTAAGTGGATGTGTGTTTTACTCTGGAACATGTGGAACTGGCCTTAGTTTAAGAGGCAAGGCTGGGGAAGGTGAGCTAATGCTTTGGCAGTAATACAGAACATCTTCCCTGTGATTTTCTGACAGGTGTGTATTCTGTACAAACTTCAGGTTAAAACCACCCAAATCTGGCAACCGTAAGAGACTCAGATCTGTCCATCCTCTCTCAATGGGAGTTCTACATTTCTTTAAAGCCCAATGCCTGGATCCTCCTGCACTAACCATACATTTTTCTCATCTAGTTGCTTACCTGTGGCAGAGGTGTCTTGTTCTCCATCTCTGTTTGAGTGATGGTGCTCAAGGAAGGGGCACAAAGGCAAGCATCCTATCTAATAATGTCTTGAAAATTCCGACACAGAATCATAGAATCATTTAGGTTGGAAAAGACCTTTAAGATCTCTGAGAGTAGACTCCTGTAGCCAAAATAGACTTTGCAGTCCCTCAAACTCTGAGCCTCAGAAGAAAGTTCCAAGACCAGACCTGTACACGAAGCTCGTTTGAGCCCTGGCTTGGCTGTTCTTGCTTTCTCAGTGAAAAAACCGCAAGGAATGACAATGCCCCTATGAGAGCTGCAGTTCACCCTGGTAGTATCGCTAACATTCGGTTCTGTTGATATAGATGGCCGGGCCTTTCTTTAAGTGAACATTATGAAATCAAATGTAATCATGTGGTTAAAATGAAAAAAAGTGACCTATACTTAAAAATAAAGAAATTAAATCTTGTTTTGTGTTTGTAGCTTTAAGCTTTTTCCCTAAAAATTAAGCTTTTATTATGAGGTATAATATATTAATTGGCACATAAATACCTGAAGATGTGTTTAGAGGCTTATTTGTTATGCTCATTCAGAGAATAATGAATTATATTCTGTTCACTAGATATGGATTAATTATTTTTCTGTATTAGTATTAAGCTGCATTTAGGTAAAAACAAATTTAAATACAGCATACAGCATTTTATATTAAAATATATTAATATTCAATATGCTGTTAAATATTGTTCTATAACAAAAGAAAGGGTTTATCAAAACATGTTTTGCGTCTGTAACTCTAGGGTATACTAAACAAAATAACTGCTATCAGCAGTTATTAACTGGACTGACCTTTCCTGGTCACCGTGTCCTTCGGGAGTTTAGAACAAAAGTATCTTATCCTTTCGTGCCTATTTTTTTTTATTTAGAGACTGAAAGAGGAAAACTGCTTTCCTGCTTTCTCAGTTTCCAGTTGATTTGCAGCTTTTCAATTAACAAGTCGTTGAACTTGATGAATATGGCCTTTGTTTCTATTTTTTTTTTTGCCCGCTATGGCATTTTCAGAACAAGTTTCTGCGGTCAAAAGTTATCACAGCATTTCAAGGGGCTCTGCTCCAGGCTGGTCCTTCAGATGCGTCTGTAAGCTGTTTTCTCAGAAAATAGGTATTGTTTGAATGTAGTTAATTTAAGTGATTTTAGTAGATTACAATAGCATTACGTTTTAAGGTAGGCTGTTGTAATTTCAAATTTAAATAGTTGGGTTTTTTCAAAAGAAAATGCACCTAAGCCCTGTTTAAATCAAGTTCTATTTAAATCTTAAAACTTTAAACCTTACTCATCCTGGTCTGAGGTTCAGCTGACTGTTTTTAGCTCTGTTAAGGGCTGTGGGTTATGAAACGAGTGCACTCAGGATCTTTCTCTACAGTGTCTGTCATTTTTCCCATGGATGAGCTTGTCAGTGCATGATTTATAGGGATTAGAGAGTTGGGAAAAGCCATTAGCTGTGCCTCACATTTACTGCTTTCCCCAGTATGTTTACAAGCCATTCTTTTCTCTGACCGACACAGAGAAACCTCCATTTTCCTCTTCTGATGCTCACTGATACTTGCCCTTGATGGAATCCTGACCAGTCCTGGAAGCTGATGCCTCTACACTCTGTAATCTAGGAGGGAGACTGAAGTTACTATTTGGATCGTTTGCCTGAAATGTCCTCTTTCCCGATAGGATTTGTGTAAATGCTGATGGATTTGAATCTTTGGAGTTCTGAAAACTGATGGTTATGGCTTTTCCACTTGCATCTGTGCGTAACATCGCAGTCGGGTGGCCCAGTGGGGCCGAGCACAGGCTCAGGCTCCTGGTGTTCAGCATTGGCTGGGTCTCCTACAGGGCAAGGTCCGTCTATCTGTATGGTAACCAGCGTGGCAGAGCTGTAGCAGCTGCTGCTAAAGACTAAATAAAAGGCAGCGATGGCTTCTTCCCTTTTTCATAGTTGTTAGAAGAGTATCAGTAGGAAAGGATGCCCTGTCAGGTTCCAGCAAAGATGTTAGAAATTCTTGAAGATCACTGGGCTTATGTTTTATATAGGCTAAAGGCATACTGCCTTTCCATTTGTAGATGTACTGTGTTCTTTATCCATGGTGTAACAGCTACACTGCATGCAGAAGTATGCATTTGTGTAGTTAAAAACAATCTTAGGATTGGATCTGAATGGAAAAAGCTTTCCTGTCCTGAAATGGGGGAGAAGGGTGATTAAGAAACGGTCCAAGATAGAGTATGGGGAAAAGTTACTTTGGGTAATTTTTTCTTCTAGCTTCTTTAAATTTTTAAACTATAACTCTTCCAAACAGCCTAAATTTCAAAATGAAAATGGAAAACCAGAGGTTTCAGTATTGAGAAAGCCTTGTTTCATCAACTATGTTACACAATTTTTTTTTATTTAATGAGACCTTCATTGAGATTGCCACTTCCTGCAAGAAATCTGGCTTTGGTGAATCAGTTTTTCAAATAGTTGAAGACGACAGTTCTGTTCATGGTATTTGTTCAGTCAACAGAATTTACTTTTTATAGGTATCTTTTAAGTGAAGCATTTCTGAATTTATGACGTGACTTCTGCTCCGAAATGTTCTTTCATCACTTTTACACGTGGGATTTCTTAAAGTAAACAGCTAAGGAGCTAGTTAGTCATGTATCCGTACAGTGACAACCATGTAAGACGTGAGCAGGGTTGTAACCTCCTGAGTTGCTGCCCTGGTCTCTGACCTGTGGTAACTAGCAGCTGGCATGTCAGATAACCTGCTTACTAATTGGTATTGGAGAATGTGGAAGGAGAGGCAACATGGCATCAGGACTGAAGCAAATCCAACAGCTCGCAGCTGGGGAGAAATGCCACAGAGGTCTCTCTCCCCAGTCCTCTCCTCTGTTTCACCAACTCAGACGCCTGTCAGATCACATAGCAAGTTGCTTACGTTTGCTAAGGTAGCACAAATACATTTTTTGCTTAGTTTTCTGCTATTTGGCAAGTGGAAGTGACTTACTGTGTGATGAGCACTAGAGGAGCACGAGGAGAGGGGGGAAACGGTAGGTATGGGTACAGGACAAGGAGTGCTCACTGAGTGTGGATGGGATCTTTGGCTATTTAAGCTTTCTGGTGAGCATGTGGAAGTAGCATTTTTCAAAGGCTTGTAACTTGTCATCGCGGCCAGATTTGGCATGCCTGATCTTTTAGCATTGTGCTGCAATATGCGGTGGCATGTGGTCTTTTTGGCACAAGCATAATTCAGAAATGTTTTTATGATTTCCCAGTGCTTTTGAGTTCCAATTCCTTGTTTAAGAAGTGTGGGATTGCTGGAGCTAGTCAAAGGAATATGATTAAAAAAAAGGTTTTCCTTATTCATGGGAATAGCTGAACTATTTTGGCTGAAATGCAGGCTCTTCTGTTGCATGTCCCCTCAAAAACAGTGAACCAGCATATGTAGAGTATCAGCAGAAACTGTTAGAGCTTTACCAAGTTGTAAGCGAAGAAGGACAGTGGGAAGTGTTTGATAAATTTAACAGGCTTTTCCCTTTTTTAGTTTTTATATCACAGTGTTCTTCATCTCCCTGATAGAGTTTTTGCACCCTTTGAAGTGTTCTATGCTTTAACCAAGGCCATGGTTCCTCTCACACTTCCCATTTTTCTCACAAACTCTCAGCAAAGATCTATAAAATAATTTAATTTCCAAAAGAAGTGTAGCTGCTCCCAGATAAAGCCAGTGTCAATGTCAACTCATGGTTGCTTTTTTTTGCAATGGATCTTCTATTGAAATGGACTGTAAATTTTATTAAAAATGTTTCATAAATTGATTCTTTCCTGGGCTGGAAGGGACTCTGCATGTCCTACCTGGGGGGAACCATGAGCTTTGTTTTGTTGTTGGTGTTAGCTGATTTTTTTTTTTTTTAGTAGTCCACAAAGTAGGAAAACCTACTGCCACTTTTTACTCAGAGCAGTGCAATCAAGTTCAGTATTGACAGCTGCTCTGTGGTGACATTGCTTTTCTCTCTTTTTGCTCAATTATTTTATAGCTGCATGTATTTTAAATGATGCTGCTGCCTGTATGATCTGGAAGCAGTTGTTTCTTGACATACTGGTATCTAATCTTACGGCAACTTTTACTGTTTTTTGTTACTGTGTAGTTATATTCAGTTAATCTAGGGAAGAAGTCAGTGACTAGGGGAAATTCTTTAATTAGTCACAGCCATAATATGTAAACCTTATATTACATGGTTGATGCAGGCAAGTTGAAAGCCTGTGTTTTGGACCATTGGTCTTATTTCATGAAGTCTTCACAATACAGAATATGCAGTAAGCTTTTATTTCGTGTTGCTAGCAGTCTGCAGAGAAGAGCTTTATTATTTACACTAAATGACTTAAGCACTTTCCCGTAAACAATGGTATGTACACTTATCTTCTCATGCCACGCAGGATTTGGTATTCTCATGAATGACTATATCCTCCAAGATTAAAGCCATATTCACAGAGCTGTTGCAAAAACGTTTTATTTGACTAATAAAATTGTTTTCTTTTTAAAGTTTTTAAAAAAATGCTTATGCCAGTGTAGCATCTGTAACTCATCATTGATTTGTCTTTGGCTTACCATTCCTCCTCTGTCAGATCATTTTGATTAGGCATATCATCTTGTAGTGTGCTTGCTTATTTTGCTTGGTTTTGTTGATGTTGGTAATCATCTTTGAAGTGTGTTGGTTTCCTGCAGCTACTAGTCTCTTAGCTAATGAAGTACTAACGACATCAGTGTTTACCACAGCAGTATAGCAATCACTGGTGTGTGTACTTACGAAGCCTTTTTTAGAGTCATCGTTATGGTTTTTCTTTATTTTTCAGTGGAATGTAGCTTTCTTGTAGCCATGACTTTGGAACTGATTTTTTTACTTTGGTATCTTTCTTAAACTTTAAAAAATGTAATAAGAATAAATACACACTTCAGTGCTTACAAAATATATTCTTAGCTTTAACAGAGTGGAACTTGAATCTCATCAACATTGCTATAGACTATATTCTAAAATTTAAAAAAACTATCTAAATATTTTTAAATCTGCATCTCTTTTTAATTCTGCACCTACTGGTGCAGAATACTTGGAACAATTGGTTAAGTTTCTTTGTTTTTATTGCCATCAATAGCGTAATTCGTCTTTCCTGCTTTGAGAATAAGAACTGACACCCTAGGTAATTAAAGTAGTAATAGATTCTCTTTTTGTAACTGCTTTGTTTCTTGTTGGTACGAGTCTTGATACAGCTATATTTTAGGAGTGTCACTGGGCAAACTCCTCCCTTATTTCTCTTTTTATCCCATGTGTCCTTTTTGGTTTTTTTCTCCTGTTTTGCACTGTCAGAGCCGCCAAGTTTATAAAAATGCTTTCTGAGACAGACTGAAAATAATGTTTAAGATGAGTTCTGGCAGAAACTGAGCACAAAGCGTTTTTTTTTTTTACTATGCTTTGCTCTTTTAGATTACTGTAAAACTTTATTTTGTAGCAAAACCAGGAAGATTTTGTGGAAGGGACTGTAATGTAGAGCAGAACCCCTTTTGCCTATATCCCACCGATAGCTCTCTGTCTCAAACAGTGACCTGCTGTGCACCTGGTTCCTAGCGTTGTCTGAACCTGAGAGAGGAGGAGATGCCTTGTTTGGTCTTGAATGCTGCCGGTGTACCTGTTCTAGGGAGATAGCACTTGCCCCCCACCTGGAGTCCTCCTGAGATACAGGTTTGCATGGAGAGCTGAAAACCCAGTAGCTCCTCAGAAAACCTTATGTGAAACAGGGACCCTAACTAACTGCAGCAATAGTAATGCCCACCTTTTGCTTATGAACGTAGTAGCTAGAGCTGCTTGTCCACTAAGTACAAATATTGGGCCCTGGGCCCTCATCTGCTGAAGGGGACCGGAAACCTCTGTTTTCTACAGGCACACCTCCTACTTACTAGCCAAAGGAGTAGTCTGGGTTGCAGTGTATCTGCCCTTCATGTTGGAGCTGTGCCGCTGTACAGATGGAGGCTGTTGGCAGACAAGCTGATGAAGCATGGGCTGGGTGAGCAGACAGTGAGGTGGATTGAAAACTGGCTGAACAAGTGGGCCCAGAGGGTAGCGACCAGTGGCACAAAATCTAGTTTGATGGCCAGTGTCTAGTGGTGCACCCTGGGGGTCAGTACTGAATCCAGCCCTGTTTATCATCTTCATTAATGATCTGGGTGATGGGGCAGAGCATGCCCTCAGCAAGTTTGCTGATGACACAAAACTGGGAGGAGTGGCTGTATGCCAGAGGGTCATGCTGCCATCCAGAGGGACCTTGGCAAGTTGGAGGAATGGGCTGCCAGGAACCTCACGAAGTTCAAGAGGGAGAAGTGCCAAATCCTGCACCTGGGGAGGAACAACCCCAGACACCAGTACAGACAGGGGGCTGACCAGCTGGAGAGTGGCTTTGCAGAAAAGGCCCTGGGTATCCTGATGGACACCAGGTAGAACATGAGCCAGCAATGTGCCCTTGTGGCAAAGAAGGCTAGTGATATCCTGGGCTGCGTTAGATTAGCAGGTTAAGTGAGGTCAGCACTGGTGAGGCCACACTTGGAGTACTGTGTCCAGTTCTGGACTTCTCAGTACAAGAGAGACATGGAGCTACTGTAGAGAGTCCAATGAATGACCACAGCAATGGTTAAGGGACTAGAGCATTTGTCATATGGGAGAAGGCTGAGAGAGTTGGGACTATTCAGCCTGGAGAAGAGAACGTTCGGGGGAAACTCGAAAATACCTGAAGGGAAGGTGCAAAGAAGGCAGAGTCAGGGTCTTTCCCAGTGGTGCCCAGTGACAGAACAAGAGGCAGTAGGCACACACTGAAACACAGGGGGTTCCCTCTGAACATCAGGAAACACTTTGTCACTGTGAGGGTGACTGAGTACTGGAGCAGGTTGATCAGCGAGGTTGTGGACTTTTCATCCTTGGAGACCTTCAAAAGCTGTCTGGCCGTGCTCCTGGGCAACTGGCTCTGGGCAGCTGTGCTTGAGCACAGTGGTTGGACTGGATGACCTCCAGAGGTCCTTTCCATTCTCAACTCCTCTCTGATTCTTTGACTGATGACAGCAGTGCTTGAGGCAAGGGGAGTGTTTGATTTCTGGCATTTTTCCCCTGGAACCCTAGATTCAGCTGTACCTTTAGAAAAAATACTTCTACTTCTTTGCTTTCCTCCTTACCCCAGAATTGGGTTTTTTTCTGGCCACACAGCAGTTCAGCTTCAAAGAGCAAAGCAAAGAAGGGTGCCTTCCCTTGCCTTTGCAGGGTGTCCTCGAGTCTGGTGCCTGGGACACTTGGCTGGGATAAAACCAATGTGAATTCACCCTCTCTTGGGTGAATGATGACCTGGGACTGTTGCCCACTTCCTGAACTGTTTTTTGTTAGGTGGTGATGCACAAGGCATGCGGATCATTCCTTCTCCTGCAACAGCCTTTCTTTTCGAAAGAATTCACTCTGTGAAGTGAATCTGCTCAGAAGATGGCTAGGCAGGCTGGATTTCAGGTGGGTGTAGATATATTTCTTGTTGATTCTTTACATGGTCCGTGGAAAGTAAATTACTTCGGTGGATTGGACTGCCCTCAGAAGGATTTCAGGCGCACTTACGTCTCTGTTCTTTATAGGAAATGTACATACTCATCTTAGGAAAACTGCATCAAATTTCTCCCATTGTGCAGGAAATTAGACAAAGCAACTTAGACGAAGCAATACTTAACTTGAATGCAAGTGAGAAATGCTGAATAGCATTACAGACTCTTATACAAGTGCTTACAAAGTATTACAGGGGCATCTTTACTTGGAGTATATTATTTTTATTTTTATTTTTTCACAGCATTTCCTGCCCATAGTTACTGAAAAGGAAATGTTCAGCTGTTTGATTTGGATGTTCGTCCTGTTCTGCAGCTCTATAGCAGGTAAGTTTCTTGATTATTAGCACCTGTCTTGCCATAAGAAAGTTTTCCAACTGGTATTTCGAAGAGTTCTGAAAATGAAAAGAATGTATTTTACAAATAGAAATTAGTAGGTGATTGACTAAGTAGTGTGTAGTATAGAGAGAAAAATTAATTTATGGCACTCTTGATGTCCTCTTGTGGAATGTTGTGATCATGATAGCCTGGATTTGTTTTCTTTTGTATTTAAAGTATTAAAAAAAACCCCACCAACTTCATTAACTGTTTCCCTGTTGCACAGGATATAAAAAGGGAATCTGCATCTGGAATTCATAGCATAGTTCAGTTCTTGTTGGGTTGTAAGGGCTGGTAACTTTGGAGATCTGCTGATGGAATGAATTAAAGTTTATGTAACACATGAACACTTAACATGCAGTTAATGTCTGCAGGTTCTGCAGGTTTTGGACTGTTTTAAGTCAAATATTACCTATTCAGAGAGTCATGCAATGACTACTAATGTTCTCCTTCCTAATTTTAAAAGTCACCTAACAATGTGTACTACTTATTTTTTTTTTTTTAACTGTGGTAGTTCCACAGTCAGTTTAAGGTGGCATAGGCAACTGCTGAAGTTGGAAGAGCAGGTAGTTCCGCACTCCCTCCATCTCTCATCTCCCTCTCCTTCTGCTGGAGTGCATGTTTGAGGGGCGAGATGTGAAGCAGTGAGGAATCCAGTGTGGAGAACAATGTTATTTTTTTGCCAAGCTTCTATTTTTCATCTGTGTCAGTTTCGTTTTGATTCACTACACAGGCATTTCTTCTGGCACACAAAGGAGATAACAGCAGTGGGGTGATCGAGGATTAAAAGTGCTTCTTGTGGCGACAGTGCCACTTTAAGCTGATTAAGTTGAATAGTATAGGTTATAATAGGAAATCACAAGGACAGATTGAAATAAGGACTTTGTGACAATAACTAAAAGTTCACGTGCAATTTATCACATACAACTTAACACACAGCAGTCATTTATTATATAATGGTATTTGTGTCATAAATTTTGGGGGGATTTTGGGATGGAAGAGGAGCGCATATGTTTGTAGCAGCTTGAACAATACATGGAACAGTGCAGGTAATGGCTTGCAACTGATATACAGTAAAATTTGTGCAGTACAGTGTAAAATAACCATTAGTATGACTTTAAAACATAAAGAAATTACTTTGAAACAAAAAAGACACCAAAAAACCCCATAGAAAGCAATTTACAGTTAATACACCCAAAAAGGAATTACCAGAAAACAAGGAAGAAAGTTTAGTATTTGATTCCCTTTCATTCCTAAATTCTAGCAAAGAAATTCTATCTGTAAAAGTTGGGGTGTGTGTGTTTTTATTTAACAGAATTATTTATGAAATTTGGCTTCATTTTTATTTAACAGATATATTTACGAAAATTGGCTTCAAGTAATAAGTAGCAGCAAAACAATAAAGAGCCAGCTCCTTGCAGGACACTAATGGGTGAATCTTGCACTGTTGATAACTTCGTTGCTGAATTCATTCATTCAGTCTGCTTCTGTGTTTTCCTTTTTCCATGCATTTTGCATACAATTCGTGCACTGTGTCTGGGAATATAAATTCTATGAGGGGAAAAAATACTAATGAGATATTGAAATATATTGAAGCTTAATTGTAAATTACAAACTTACCAGTTAAGATGTATTTTCTGATATAGTAATTAGTAATGATAACATCTAAATGGTATGCATACCTTTTCCATATAGGAGTGTTTTTAAAAACAGAATTAAAAGGTAAGAGTCTCTCTTCTTCATTTTCAGATACTAAAAAGCATTTGAATTGAAATTTCTCCATTACTTCTAGAATGGTATAGAAACAGCATTCTTATGTAATACCTATGGTAATATAGTAATTAATGTGAACTGAGTTTCCAAACAGCAGTATCTGATTAGAGTGACTAACTGAGCATTGTCTTTGAACACCATATGAAAAAAATCTGATTTAACGATCTGTAGACAACAAAATAAATTATATTTTTTTCCACTGGTATTTTAAAAGGAATTAGGTTATGTGATATCTTTGCTTTTGTTTTTAGATGAAAACTCTATCAGAGATGCTGACATTTTTCCTTCGTCCCCTGAAATTGAAAGAGGATCCACCCTGCAAATGTTTTGTGTTCTTGGAAAACACTACACACCTCACAGAAATGCAAGCCACATCATCTGGAAATTGAATCATGAATTGATTGCTCAGGAAAACTATAACATTGTGAACGAGACCGTATCTAGTATAACCATCCGTAATTTCACTTACAGCAAAGCTCATGTGAAATGTTTCACTAAGTATTTGGGCAAGGAACAACTTCTGGTTCACACTGAAGTTAAATCTGGCTGTAAGTAGAAATTAATTTTAGCATTTTTTAGTAACTTACTGTAAAATTTTACTTTTAAAACAACTACTTTTTTTTTTAGCTTGTGGCATTGTAAGACACCTGTATTCAAGTATCTTTTTTTTTTTCTCTGAAATAAAGTACGAAATTGCAGGCATTCCTTACTGACACTGGTCCATAACCTCTCTCACCCTGACTTTTGGCCAGCTGAAGCGAGTGGAGGTTTTCTGTTGAGTTCAGAGGGCCCTGAGTCTGTTTCTTTGGTTATGTCTTTTGTCTAGCCTAGCCAACTTTAGCTTTCTCCAGGGAGGATTTCCTCTCTAATCGTCTGTTCCAAAGAAATTATAATTACAGTCTCTTATGGGGAAGGCTACAGGATAAGTATGTATACAAATTCTCTAGTTTATTGAACAGATTAAATTCAGATTATACTAATGTATGCCTGGAGGTCCCATTCTAGTAGAGAAGCAATAAATGCGGAAAAATACATCTGTGGAATAAAAACCAGCAGAAGGTATTGCCTGTCTGCAAAGATCAGTGTGCCACAAGCTTGCTGATAAAAGAAAGATCTTTTGAGTGTTGTATCAGGTCGGATGGAAAAATACTATTTTGGAAAGAGGGCTTTTTCAACCAGTTTATTTCACTGGGTGCAGTTCTCTTCCTTTGAACCGCAATTTTTTCTGTCGAGTGAAGAAATCTGTCTTTAATGAAGAAGCCTTTGAGGGTGTTACGTTTTTACGGGCTAATTCAGACTAGAGATTGCAGAGGGTTGTTTCCTTTGCGCTATCTTGCCTATAAGATAAAGAGAGTCCAGAATTAGCAATCTCTTCAAGGTCATATAGATAATGTTTCCCAGGAAGTTATCTTCTGCACTCTGAGGTCTCGCAGGCTCCTCAGATTAGGGTTTTTCATAGAGTATGTGGTTAGACATTCTAAGAAGGAACCAAGAGGAGCTTTACCTTTCAGAGAGTGCCTTTTCCTGAACTTCTGTGCTGTTTCTTTGCTTCCTCTTACTCTGTGGACTGGCCTTGAGCTACAGGCATGTTGTGGGGGTTGTACTTAGAGGTTCAGGACAATGTATTTAGTGGTTTCATATAAGATATAAGATAGTAATGAGTTACTGCAGAAATACCTTCAGGCCCACTTAGTTAAGTACTTCTGAGAAATAGTTGGAGAAAACCTCCCTGTCTCCCCAGGGGAAGAAAGAGTGGCTTTGATTTTAGTTTTGTGAGGACTTTTGGGGGCAGTAAGAAATTACAAAAGGAAGTGCTATACAAAATACTTAGTGAAGTTTGCCATAATCTTTTTGCTTTTTGACCAGCAAAATCAGTTGTACATTAAAGTTGCTTATTTTTACTGGACTTTTTTTTTTTCCCCAACCATTGTCATTGTAGTTCCACCAGACACACCAAGAAATATTTCCTGCATTTATTCCTTTGATGCTGAACTTACCTGCACCTGGACTTCAGGAAGAGAAACAAATCTTACAACAAACTATACTCTTTACCGAAAAGTGTAAGTGTAGGATGTATTGGGAACTGGGTTACTGGGGTGAGACCACCGGCTCCTTTACCCTTATATCCTGACTTCCATTTAAAGAAGACCTGGAAACGTCATGGGGTTCGGAGTTATGGCATTGCCTCAGTAAATTCAATTAATTTGGGGTTGATAATGGTTGAAACAATTTACAACCGGATACATTTTTAGTACATGGTATAAAGGAAATGAGCATGCTCAATCCAATATTCAGTAGAAAATTTTTACATCAGAATTCATATGCAGTTGTTTACCTGAAGTAACGTTACTAGTTAGATCAAAAGCTGAGTGAGCCTAGGTACAAATGGAGAATGGAGGGACTTTCTGGGAGAGTTACCCAGAAACTTTCTGTGTTAATAACTATCCTTGTTTTGGAGGGGTAAAAAAGGTTACTTCCTCCTCTACTTCAAACAGTTCCCAGTTAAACCTGTTAAAGCCCCTGTTTTTCTGCTTGGCACCAGTGGGGTTTAACGTAGGGACCTTTGGAGTCACAAGGTTTCAGTGAAAGAATCCAGAGTGAGTTGTCCTTTTTGGATTGCTCACATCTGGGGATTTGTATTTTTGTAAATACAAATTACATAGTCTCATGCTTGTTGGTGATTTTGTGACCCCGTTATAGAAGCATAAATACTCGATTCTTTCAAATTCAATTAAATTTTAAATATTGTTTAGGAGCTTACCTTGTCATAAGCTATTGTGAAAATGGTGAAATCAGTGTTGTTACAAGGCAGATCTCAGATACAATTTTGAAGGTGAATGATCTGCTTGCTAACTGCACAATATGAAATATTTAACCCAGGCCCCATGTATGAGTTTTTAATTGTTGAAGAATTTTGCTGTGGGTCAGTAAAAAGAAACAAATTTTGTTAGTTTTGCATCCCAAACTATTTATTATGAAAGTTTGTGCTATAAAAAGCATATTATCAGTGTGTTCTCCCAGGAAAATCTGTCAAATTTCTATTACCTTGTAATAGCTTGGCAATGGTACAATTTGGCGTTTTTTTCTGTATTTAAAAGATGAATGAAAGCTGATTATCACAGAGTTCCATGTGGTATGTGTTACTAGTTATATCCATTTGTCTGTCTGTCTATCTATTTTTAAAGGAGTTCTTGTGTGGGGTTACATGATTTCACTTCTCTGAGATTTTATTCTAAAATACTAATAACATGTGGATCCCCTACTAAGGCATTTTTACTCTTTAATTACTGCTCCTGGAAAGTTCTCTCACTAATTGCAATTAAAACTAATTGAGTCTATGCAGGCTATTTATATGCATTTGCAGAAGCAGTGCAGTTAGGAAAGAGTATTCATTTGCACAAACATATAATCTGAGAGGATGTTCATTGGTAAAAATGTCCTACAACCTCAAAAACATATAAACAATAATTAAATAGTAGCCCAACAATCAGTTTGAGTTATTCTAAGATAATCCTCTAATTTCTAACTCCTTTTATTTTTCTCTTTTGTTTTTTAGGATGACAGAAGGAGGGGTGGCTAATCGCTCCTGCCAAAACAAAACGGAGTCATGTTCATTTTATTACCCGGATGCTCCATACATTAGTTCTTTTTGTTTTCAGGTGAAAGCTGAAAATGTTTTGGGTGAAGCCTCATCAGATTGTGTTCCTATACCTTTGGAAAAAATAGGTAATTAAAAAAAAAAAAAAAAGTTAAATAAAGAAAAAGCAGCGTAGGTTGAGCTGACTGCACCCTTCCCAATTCTTTTTCCCTCCCTGTAGCATACAGGTTAGAGAATTCTGAAACAAATTGTGTAATCAAAGTTGGTTTACATAGAGGAAAGTAATGAAAAAATATGTTTTCAATATAATAGTTTTGAAATTATTCTTTGGGTTTCATTTGGGTTTAAATTGGTTTCAGTTCTGAAGTGCCATCTAATTTTAATTGTTAGCTAAGATTATGAAGTCTCTGAATTTACATTTATGGTTGATAAAATGTTTCATCCTTCACAATTTTTTGCCATCAAAGTTTGGATGCTTGCAATCCACTTGTTATGTGTTAATTGATGGCCATGTAAAATTCTTCAGAGTGGCTGGTGGTACAGCAGCAATTTTCAGCAATTTCTTGGTCTTACTGAGAGGTGGTAAAAAATTATAGTGTGCTGTATTCATACTATGAAATGTCTAGCTATAACTATTTTTTTAAGCTAATGTCTGACATATCCATTATAAATCATTAAGTTTTTAATAATTAACAAGTAAAGGCTGCATATTAAAACTTTTTGTCAGACTGAATGGTACTTGGACTGTACTTTTGTGTTTTTGAGTGGTACTAGATGTTAGTGCAATATCTGGCTCTAAACAAATAGTGATACTATAATTTCTCCAGGTCCACCCTTTATTTACTCTGCTAGTATACTTTCTGGTTAGGAATGTTAAAAAGCCACCGGTTCTGCGGTTCCCAGGAGCAATAATAATATTTTGTCTACCTCCTCTCTCTCTGCGCTGTGCTGCATTTTCCTCTGTTCATTTTGGTGTAGTTAATCAACGACCCTTTTAACTGAGTATTTTTGCTGCGGCGCTCCATCAGCTCTCCAGCCATATACTCCTTTACTCCCTGTGTTCAGAACTGCAGTGGCTCCTCATTACTCTCCTCATCCTCTATACCAGCCATCTCTTTTCTCAGTGCTAATCCATTCTCCTCCCATCTTTTCCTTCACACTTCTCTCTGCCCCAAATCCTTTTCAACTGAATTCTTCCCTCATCTGCAGATTGGACTTGACTTTGGCTTCCCAGCTCCGCTTCGTTTCTTTTCCTTGCTGCTGTCGTCTCTGAGTAGTATTCTGCAGTGCTGATACAGATGAAAGAAATCTGCACATCTGTTTGAGAGCGGGTTTGTCAGCATTAAATCGGTTATTTGTGCCATCCCTCTTATAGGTAACTTTTCATAATGTAGAGTTATGTCCATAAAATAGACCATCATGTCAATACTCTGATAGGATGTACATTATTGGGATAATAATTAAACTTCCTGGAACACAGACAGATGGAGCAATTCTGAACTTTTATAGCAGCATTTTCCCCTGTTAATGCTTTTGTTTCTCCATTCTAGAGAAATATGAACCTCCTGAAATACTTTCAGTTAAAAAAATCACTGGTATAAAGCAGTTGCTTACAGTAACCTGGAAAATGCCTGAGAATGTTATCCCTTCACAAAATTTCACTTGCGAGGTGCAGTACCGAAATTTGTATTCAAACTCTTCGGTAAGCTACATAAATTTTCTTCTGAATGTTAGCTTCTTTGTGGCTGATTTCTTAATGTTATAAAAGGCTAATTAGAAAAAGGCAGTAAGTAGTTGGAAGTAATGATTAAAACCTTGTTATTTTAGTGGAGCATAGTTAGGTATGCATGATCTTAAGGTCATTGTTTGTTGTCTAGGATTAATTGTTGTTTTCCTCTTGGTCAGTGTCTTCTTTTGGTACATACGATATTTCTGACTATATTTCTATGAAAGGCTAAGGGATGACTTTAGGCTAAGGGACTGCACACACAGTCAGTCATAACAGTTTATTCTCCTGTCGCATTCTGGTGGTGAAAACAGCATTTACTCCCAACCACAATAGTTGAATCAGATTAAGATGAACTAATGATACGTTAGTTTTCAAGTAAATTAAAGTGTAAGTTTTGCAAGATGGAAAGTAAGGGAAATTATTTTTCTGAGTTTGTCTTTCTGACACTTAAATGGACCTGTTATAGAAAAAACAGTATTTAGTAATTTGCTTCTTTCAGGTGGCCTATTCCAATGCTCCTTGGTATGGAATTGATTCTGTTTGCAGTCTTACTGTTTCCTTCTCTGAATTTAAGAATGGTCCAAGTTGCTTGGCTTGGTTTTTAAGTTCATCAAACTGACATGTCTGCCTTGACCTTACTATCATACACTTTAAATGTGTAATTTTGGGAAAGAAGAATTAATCAGAGAAACTAACAGTAGCCCTCAGAGCTTTAAGAAAGTTCCTGATACTAAGAATATTTCTAATTAGCATCCTCCTCACATTCTCATGTTAAGCATTTTTACTATAGATATGACATATTAGTTGTTGGGTTCAGGATATAGTATTCGGGATAATCTAATGGACAGGATGGCTCAGGTCCACCTGGGATATGAGAAACTGAACTAATACTTATTTAAAAGACATGTTCAAGATATTTATCCCTTTAGAGTCAAGACACTGTCCTTGTCATGCTTTCATGCATATGAGATCCTTCCCAAATGTTGAAAATGTTCACATTTTTGTGAAGTTACAGCATTATTTTGTATTGTGTCTGTTTATCAGCACCTGCATAAGAAATCAACCTGTCTACTTTTTCACTATCAGATACAGTCTACATCCATTTTCTTCCTCAGAACTTACCTGCATTTTTCCACAGACACTCTGGAGAAAAAACAGTAGCCATGATCAGTAAAGAAAAAAATCCAGTGAGCTTAGTTCTATGGGATCTTAGACAGGCATGATTCCTAGTTTTGCCTGTAGCCAATCCAATGGCAATGGCCAACAAAGGCAGCCTCAAAACATCAGTTAGATACAGGAGCTGTTTTTCTATCTGTCAGCATATATATGCAAAAAAAAAAAGAAGGTTTCAGGAAATGACAGATATTTTCTTGACCTTTTAAGCCTTCCTACCAAAACAGTCTAAATAGTTTGCTGTGAACTGTTTTTACTGAGTGAAAAACAGATGACCTATCTTTATACTTGCATATGATTGCATATATGCATATACTTGCATATCATTTCTCATGATAATTAAATATTGCTAACAGCCTTCTAGCAAGTAACTAAAAGCTAGTCTGGGGTGTCTGCAATTCTATGTTATGTTCTGCAGGAGGTTGACAATAATTTTGAAGCCCTTTTTATTGCAGGTTGGCTAAAGAGTCCTCTAGCAGTGGTTTGTAGATCCCCAAATTCATTCTCATTGGAACAGTTTTCTATTTTTGTCAGTGAGTTTCTTGAGATCAGAATGGACTAAATTTCCAGTTCCATCAGGCAGTGCATTTCCCATTATGGGGTTCAAAGGAGTGGGTGTCTGCATTTTGTATTGTTTTAGTTTGATTCACTTCCCATTGGAAGGTTCAACTGGCGGAAAACAAGAACTTCTTCCACAGGTTTTTGGCCCTGTTGTTGTAAATCTTTGTGACATTGCTACTTCCATTTGGCTCCCAAGAGGGAATCCTCCTAATTCCAAGTCTTAACCTTTGCTGACCTTCTTCGAGCTTAGCTAGCTTGAACATTTTTTTAGCATCTTTCTGTTTCAGTCATCTGAAATTTGAGGGGAGAAGAGTTGTTAATTATTGATTACTTTCTGCAATTTGGAGGAGCACACATTAATGTTGGAGTAGTGATCGTATCAATCCTATAGTTCCTGTTGTTTTCCTCTGCATTCCATTGTCAGTACGGTTGAGTTGATGCATCAACTCCAATTCCCGGTTTTCATGTCTTCTTTAACCTTTTGTTTTGGAACAATCTAGCTTCTGACTTCCATCAGTGAGATGTGAGTGGGCTCCTTTTAAGATGAGGAAATTACCTTGTCGTTACTTTTCCAAGAAGATACTGCATTGGTTATTTCTCATACTCTTTCCTTCCTTCATCACTTAAAGGCTCCATCTTCTTTTTTTCTCTTGGTACCAGAATTTTCTGTGTTTTCATTGGTCTTTTCATTTTAATCATACGCTGATAATCTTTGGGATGGCCTACAGCCACACTGTTGTATGGCTGAGGGCTAGAAGACCCCGTAACTCAGGAAAGAAACAAGTATCCAGCTGGCTCACAAGCTGCGGGTGACCGCTGCTTTCCCAGGGACGCTTCTGCTGTGAGGTGGAGCTGTATCCCAGGACATTGCGGTGACACGGGCTTTAGCAATACCCAGCTGCTCCCCCACAGCGGGAACTGCAGTCGTCCAGCACCTCCCTGTGCCAGCACAGCTGCTCTAGAATTGCGTGTGGGCTGCACGCAGTTCACGCCGCAGGTCAGTCAGTACAGACCTAGTTTTGGCTAAAGTTTTTGCTAAAGTTTTTCAAACCCTGGAGTTAGCGGTGGGATGGCAGGGTTAGGTTAATGGTTGGACTTGATGATCTTAAAGGTCTTTTCCAACCTAAACGATTCTTTGATTCTATGGGAAGAATGAAAGTGCTACACAGAAAAATGAAATATGAAACAAGTAATTTTGAGTTTCAGAGGAGTGAGGTGGGAAACATGAAAGCTGCATCCTTTGTGTTTTTTTTTTAAAAACTCATGTATCTGCATGCGGTTTCATAGCAAATAATTTTTGTTCATGTATTTACTTTCAGGAATTTGTCACTGTCCCACTGAATTTTGCAGAGAAAACAGGTTCATGTAATCTCACAGGTCTGTGGGACTCCACAGAATATTCAGTCGCCATTCGGTGTAGGAGTTTTGAGTCAGTAATCTGGAGTGAATGGAGTAGAGAGATAACAGCAAGCACAGAAGAGAAAGGTAGGCTTACTATTTAGTAAGTTTTCCTTTGGTTATACTTCGGGGTTTAATAATGGAAAGCTGTATTTTCAGCATATTATCAGTCTCTTGAATTTAGAACTCTGTTGTTTAAACAGAACACATGTTTTTTGTTTAAATATAGAGGAGGGAAAACTGAAAGATGAGAGCAAGGAGTAGAGGAGATTTGAAAGGTGATGCAAACAACATAGGGCTAAGGAATAAAATGGGTCAATAGATAGTGCAGAGAGGAGAAATTAAGAGTGTAGATGGAGGGTGAACATTGCTAAGTAGGACAGCAGCAGAAATGTAGTGTAAAACTGTGTCCAATAAAATGAATTACAAGTAGAGAAATTGAATTGTCAGTTGTAAAACGACTAGAAAATCTCTAGAACTTTACAAATAAAAGAAAGTAGAGGAAACATACGGAAAGAGAGAAACTGTACGAATTAGAGGAAAAAGGCACAGCATTACACAAGGGAAAACTTTTTAATAAGTTCCTCTCAGATGGTATTTTTGAAACCTTTTGATTGTTTTTACTATATTACACTATCTTTTTAACATAACAAATTTCAAGATATTTTTGTGTCTTTAAATAGCTCCTTCAGAAAAAGTGGATTTGTGGAGGGTAATTGAGTCTTCACACTCAACTGGAAGTAGATCTGTACATCTTATGTGGAAGGTATACGCTCTCTTTTGAATTGATAAACATATAAATACTCTTTTTTTGAATTGACAGTCATACTGGTATCCTGCAGCTGATGTTGCGTTGAAGTCCCAGAACATATAACTGTCAAGGGGTTTTGCTGTCATCAGAAAAAAACCTGACTGAACTAAAGCAGAATTGAAAAGGCTTTTGTTTACTGAATGGCAGATGAATAGAGTTTTGTAATCTGTGCAGAAAGGAAGGGTTTAATTGTGTTCAGATCACTGCAAAATCTGATTGAAAGTCCTTAGAACTGCTCTTAAATAGTACGGCTTACCAAAGCTGTGTTTAAATTCACTTTAATCTTAGAGTGACCAAAGGCGCTTTGTGTTTCAAATATCAGTATTTGACTTTTGAACCTTTCCTTCAATGAAATTGTTGCAGCTGACTGCCCTGAAGATGGGACTGAAGGAAGTACCTTGCTTTTCTGAATACAGTATAATCATTTTGTAATTTGATCTGGACTCTTCAATACAATATATGCTTTTGATTGTACAAATAACACTGTGAAACACTTACTACTGCATATTTTTCTTAATAGCCATTAAACAGCTTTCCACCTTCTGGGAGAATTCTAGGCTACAAAATACAGTATTTTCCAGAAAACAATGCTACAGTTAAAATGACAAACATCTCTACTGATACGAAAATTATTTTACTTTTAAATGAAGAGGCATATATAACATCTGTTGCTGCCTATAACTATGCTGGAGATTCTCCTGAAGCTATTTTGAGGATTCCATCCACTGGTGAAAAAAGTAAGATTTCTCAGTATGGTGATTCTTTTTCCCTTTAACAAAAAAATTATCTTCCTGACTTCTGTTTAAATTCTGTTATAGTGGAAGTAAAATTGTGCTAAGGACTTCTGTCATAGATCTATATATGTAGAGCTGTATTTTGTACAAAGCTGTGTAGTCCATTACTTTTTACTAGAATAATATTATCTGGTTGTCATATTTTGCTATCACATATCATGTTTTTGTTACAGACTATTACTGTTGGGGTTTTCTGTTATGAGATATAGTTGTTTAAGATGTCAGCACTTTCTGATGTCTTAGTAGAATTTCTATTTTCCTACTTTCTGAGGGGTTTTTGGTTTTGGTTTTTTAACCTCAGACCTCCCAAATTACATGGAGTCCCACCCAGTTATGTCTCATCCCTCTACTAGGTCATAAAGTTGGTTACCACTGGGCATTATTGCAGTGCACTTAACAACGTCTTTCAAAGATGTGTTTAATAGGAGTCCCTAAGATACGTCAGTGGAAGCAGAGAGGGAAACATTGTGTTTATTCTTATTTTGTATGCATTCCTAAACTACCCCATCCCACCCACTGCCAGGGTCAGGAAGCTGGTCTGCTCTAGCACAACAGTTGTGTCCTTTGGCTTTTATGTTTAATTCTGGTATCTCCGTGAGCCCTGTATTGCAACATCTTGCTGCTTACCCATGATCCGGAAGAGAGGTTGCATTTGACACACTTGAGTCACTTCTCCTATGTCAATTGTTCATGAAATAAGTGAGAGTGTCCCCCTGGAATTGCGCAATCAAATTCCAGTCTAATCAGAAAAGTGGATATGTAGGCATGATACAGTCTTTTCCTGGAGGTTGCTGACTACCTCTCTGTCCACTTCTGCACCCCACAGTAAATGTTTTTCTGATTTTTCCATGGTGGGACATGCTTTACTCTTTTTTCCCCTCTGCTTTGCCAGGTTGGGTTTTCACTCAGGCTTTCATTACCTCTGTTGTGCAGGTTGACGGTTCACTTTTGCTTCACTGCCATTTCATGACCTTGCTGACTTGATTTACTGTTTTTCTATTGCCTTTGTCATCTCAATCAAAACTTGCTTATCTGCACTACATGTGAAATTGGTAGTAAATTGGTTTCTAAAATGTTACAAACTGTAAAATTCAGATCCTAAAGGAGAGACTGGTCTTTGATTTTGCATGTGTAAACCTCCCTGAGTACCATCTCAATCCCACCTCCACCCCTTTTCATTGTAACGATTCTTATATGCTTCATTTTAAAGTAGTATGAGTACATGCATGTAACATAGGTGTAAAGTAACTTTTTCAGCTTTTTTTTTTACCCTTGATGAAGGTGCTTCTAAGGAAGCAATCTCAGCTTTCTATAATTTAATTGTTTTCTTACTGCCGTTTTTATGAAGATAGAATTACTGACATTTTCTGTTAAATTTTTAGCTTCTCAGATTATTGAAACTGTGAGGACCTTTACAACAAATGAAGAAGTGGTTGTGGAATGGATAGCCTCTGAACCAGAAGTAAACAAATATGTAGTTGAGTGGTATGAGGAATTGGAGACAGATCCTTTTGGTAGATCATGGCAATACGTATCAAATTCTACAAACTGGAAAACTAACAAAAGTATGTTCATTTATCAGTTACAGCTGTAACAATGTACAAGATATATATATGTATTTATGTATATTTATTTATAGATAGACTGGAAGGAACAAACAAGAATGAACTCATCCAGCTTTCCTCAGATAATTTTTAAAAACAACAGTATTATTACTTGCTTTACTGAAATCTTTGCATGTAATTAAGTAGCAGTTTTAACTTTCAAGTTTTCACACACCATGCAAGATGGTGTTTGCTCCCATGTAAGATTAGGCTACAGATTCCATGTTTAAGCACTTCCTCTAAACCTTAAGCTGTTACGGGATGAATAAGTGGCTTTGCATAGAGAAGCTGTATGAGGCTGACATATAATTAACCATTCAAAGTATTTCTAGTGAAAAATGAGTCAGAAACCAAGTGCTGTTACGGATACTACTAAATAAAATTAACTACGTTAAGGGCAGTAATGAGCATTTGAGGCAATATATATCGCGCCTGCTAAAATATTGAACAAAATAGAGGTCTGTAACAATATATTTAAACTGCACTGTGATTTATTCTACTTTCACTTTATTAATGTCACACAGAGAATTGTATGTAAATATTCCCTTTTTTCCTTTACAGAAAACTTTAAGCCATTTATATGCTATAACATCTCGGTGTATCCTCTCTATGGAAATAAAGTAGGAGCTCCATATTCAATACAAACGTACATTCAAGAAAAAAGTATGTATTTAATAATGTTGTGAAATGTGTGTTGTAGTCTGTCTCTGAGTGCATTATCTTTGAGCAATTTGGTACTGGCATTACTGAAGGAGAGATGTAGATGCTGAAAAAAAAACAAACAACAACCCAGGATTCAGGCTTCCTGATTTCTGTTCATTGATCAGTTACTGAATTGTTCAGTAAAGAAAGTTTGTATCTTGTGATACAGGTACATTGCTGCTTGAATTCACTCATTTGTTGTAAAGTTTACATACTGTGTGCAAAGCACTTGGAAAGAATGTAGCCACAAACATGAAATAGTTCTTTAAACTGGCTATCTCTTAAATGTTGCAGCTCATTTACATATATAATTAGACTTGATTTTAATACTTGACTGCATTTATCAGTCCTAATATATGTGGAAATTCTACTCACAGAATAAAATGGATGCTTTGAAAAGCTTGCTTTTTGTTAAATTTTATAAAGGAGCAAAAGATTTGCAGTCCTGCACATAAAAAAGTAAGAAGCCATGATGTTTGCGATTGGGTGCCAACTGTGGATGAAATAGCGTTTTGAGGAGGGGAGAGGAGGTTTCTTTATTTGTAGAAGTTTAATGTGAATTCAGTGGAGCTCTAAAAATGTAGTTTAATGCTAATTTTAAGATTTCAGGTGAAAATTTCAATTTGTGTGTGCGCGTATATAGGTCTACGTATGTGTGCATACACACATAGTACAATGCTCTACTAAACAGCATTCATTACTAGGAAGGGATAATGGAGTATTGTATATTTAAGTAATACTTACTAGCACAATTAGAACTTTGTTTTGAGTGCTTTCCAGTTTATGGGGAACTGTGACAGTACTAAAGGTTGTCAGAGAATGGGTAGGAAAATATTTGTTTTAAAACAGAAGCACAGAGAACTCTTGCTTCAAAGTTACGAGCAATGCACTTGAGGTTGTATTGTGTACGTAGAAAGGCTTTCTCTAATGTAATGGGCAATGACTGGGGGTGCTGGACCCCAGATGATTCTCAGCGCAGCCAGAGACGTCCTGCATAGACAGTGACTTTGTGCCTCAGTTCCCCTATCAGTGCATAAGGTGTTTTACCTCTTGATCTCTCTCTGATGTTGTGATGATAGAGCCTTTTAATGATCTTGAGGTATTTGGATGCAGTAACACTGACTATGCAAATGCCAGAATAGA
The DNA here is from genome assembly GCF_000687185.1 of Egretta garzetta. Lineage (NCBI taxonomy): Eukaryota > Metazoa > Chordata > Aves > Pelecaniformes > Ardeidae > Egretta > Egretta garzetta. Next base: position 1,059,634 of record NW_009258629.1, read on the forward strand.
TGAGGGGAAGTATTACCAGAACAGGACACACATTAAAGGAGTGGAGGAGGTTAATGGCTATATCAGAGCATTAAGATGACATATTTATTTGTACAGTCGTTGCCCCTAGTGTTACTGGTGTGGGTGAAGTAACACAGACAGATAACGTTGCGGTACTTAGCCTATTTTACTACTTTTTATAATTTACAATGCTTCTGTTGTAGAGCCGTCAGAAGGACCTGTGGCTGACACAGGCATTCCGGGGAAAAATGAAGTTACAATAAAATGGAAGGAGATTTCGAAGGATAAAAGAAATGGATTTATCAGTAACTATACAATATTTTATAAACCTGAAGATGGAAAAGAATTGAGTAAGTATACGCTAAGCATCAACACTTTAAACAGGGTTATGACAATCTGCTGTCTGAAGATAGTTATTTTCATAGTTATTAGCACAATTTGTTATTTTATGTTATAAATATGTCTGAAATTACTGGTACTAAAATGTAGCTTACATAAAGATTAAACTTCTTTTAGGTTTAATTGAAATGATGTGGTATTCTAGTGACTGGTCCCTGCTTTAATACTACATGCGTATTCTTTTGCAATTTCTTTGTTCTGAACTTACTTTGTACTGCACTGCTTGCTCTCAATTAATCTTTTTTAATACTGGTCTTGTACTACCCATGGTAGTACAGCCTTGACTGTTGACCACATCGTCCTTTCTGCTTCTCAGACGCAATCTGATGGATCTTCAGGTGATAACTTTAGTCAGTATATTGCAGCACTATCATTCCTCTTCCCTTTCCAGACCAGGAAAAAATGTTTTAGTAGCTTTAATTTCATAATTCCGTAATATGAACATGCTTTTAATACTGTTTGTAGATGTAGAATGTTATCATATATGCCCTTCACTTAAAGAAGTGAAGCACATCATACTAATTCCAGTAATGGAGAAGGTATTGGAAATGTTGAATTCTATTCAGAAAAGCATTTTGAAACTTGGAAAAAAATTCCTGTTGATTTTGGCTTTTCTCTGATTTTATTGGGGTGATATCCTGCTGCTGATAGATTGCGTCCTTTTGGATGATTAGTGTCTAACTGCATGTGCTAGGAATATAGTTAAATTTCATGGGCTGCAAAAACTATTTGAAGTTCTTAACTTATGAGCCTAGGTTCCAAGAAATAAAGTTCTCAAAGCACTGGTTTCAATGACAAAATGAACTACAGGAGACTGTAATTTGCCTGTCTTTAATATTAGCAAAAAATGTGTGGTTATTTTAAAAAGTAAGTAGAGGATTGTTTATTTTTTTACCCTAAACTTTTAAGTAGCATTGATAAACATTGTTTGGTAATTTAGTGTTTTCTCTCTCAAAGAACTGATAAGGTCGCTTTTGTTGCCTTTAAAATACTTTGTGATCTATCATTGCAAAAGATGCTAAATGAGTGTACAGTTCTCTGATACAACTTTATTTTCTGTGTTTATTGACATAACTCTTCTCCTAAAAAGATGAAACAGTGAACTCTGATGTTCTGCAATACAGACTGAAGTCCTTACAGGCTAATACGCAATATACTGTCTATATCATGGCAAGCAATGGAGCTGGTGGAACCAATGGAGAGCCAAAAACCTTCAAGACTTTGAAATTCAGTAAGTAATGTTCCAAGTTAGTTATTACTATTTTAAAAACAGGTTTGGGAGTCATCTCGCAGACTAAAACCTCAAGATTGGAAGTCAAATCCCAGAATCTCTATTATGCTGCCAGTAAAGCTGTGGAATGCTATGGATGTTTGTGGGAGCAACAGTTTGTATGCTGTCAGTTGTGGGATGGGGTGCCTAACAGTTTATTAGAGAGCAGACATTTCCACCTGAGATACTGGATTTAGAACAGCTCTGCATTGCGTTGCATCTCTTCTGCTGTTTAAGCTTAACTAATAAATGAGTGCACAGGTTGTGACGAGTGTGTGTGTGGAAATACCTTTTCCTGTTTTTTACTGTTTGTTTTAGCCAGATTTTACCAATGAGGCAGGTGTGGTGGCTGCAGGTCAGAAGTTCAGACACTTCCTCATCTCTACTTTTGGAAGAATGTTCTCAGTACATACATAAATTGTCATAGTGGTGGGGAAACTGAGATATAAAAAGTGCAGGAGCTATCCTTAAACTTGTCAGGGGAGTCGAAGCTAATTTATTTTTTGCCTGTAAATTCATCTGCTAGTTTGCTACTCAAATGCAAGGTAAGTTAGACTATGCTGAGGTCTGGTCTCTATTGCTATCAGTACCTACCTCTGGCAGGTACTTGGAAGCTAGCTCAGATATCTGTGCACTGTTTCAGTCAAGAGTAACTATTTTTTTCTGTATTTAAAACTTATCTCCTGCATTGAATTTACCATTTATTTTGTAGTAACAGGTAGAATTGGCACTATATGGCAGTTTTGGGTGACTCTTAAAACAACAGGTGCCCAGAGAGGTGGTAGACACTTCATCCTAGGTGACTTTCAAAGGTTGGCTTGGTATGACCCTAAACAACCTGATTCTAATTTCAAAGTTGGATGAGGTAACCTACAGATGTCCCCTCCAATCTGGATTATTTTGTGATTCTATTAAAAAAAGGAAATTTTAAAATGCAATACTTCTGTTCCTGAGAAGTCTCATCATGAGCTGATTTTCTGGCTGAATAGCTGTGACCTGTTGGATTCAAAATAGTCATCTGTTGATATGTCATACAATGAATACTGTACAGTATTCTGAGTAATTTTGGCTAGTTTTGACAGAGCTCTTCAGAATTGTGCTAATTAGGTGACTTTTATGTTGAAAATTAGCCCTCTTAAGGGAATGCATGAAGGAATTATAAACATATGTGGATTTTTTTTCCCTTTAAAGATAAAGAAGATGTTATTTTCATTGCTGTACCCGTTGGATTAAGCATGGTGTTTCTGTTAGTTCTTTGGATAACGTGCATTTTGAAAAAACACACGTGAGTGCATTTTCTACCTTCTAAAACTGAATGCAGTCAGTTAATTTTAACTCCTAAAGGCAAATATTTATATATCTTATAAATGCTTTTGTGTGTTCCAAACCAATGTAAAATTAAGAAATAAGCATCAAATAACTAAGCATACAGGGTATCTTGTAACTATAATTAATGTGCATAGCCCAAAAATAAATACTAATTTTATAAAGTGCAGTAAATCAGAACAAAAGAAGTAAGAGAAACAGATGTCCATATCGCCTATGTCAGTTTATGGTAAACGCTACATGCCACTTGCAATTCTATGGTCAATCAAGTGAGGGGAGCATACTTTAAGTCAGTTACTGAAAAGTTAGTAATTCCAAAAATAAAGTTTCCCAGGCATTCTTGACATATCCACTAGTACACCAGTTGGACACATTTCACATAACCCCTATTGCTTATCTTAGCTACATTAATATTACTTTTGTTAGTTTGTGATACTTCCCTTGAGCTGTAAAGAGGTCAAGAAGAAACTAGAAATTACATCATGTGAAAGCATTTGGATGCTTGATCCATGAGTATGGATCCATATCTATACACGATTCGGAATCCTTTTATCTGCTGTCACAGATGTCCCCTGCTAGATTTTAAATTGCTTCCTTGGAGCATGGGGATGCTATAGCATCCTAAAGATGACTGTGAGGATTTTTTAAGGTCATATGTGCTTTTATTTAGCATGAAGAGTGACTGGGTTGTTTGGCTGAAGCTTAGTAAGAAGGTTAAAAAACCCTATTTTCGGGTGTTCTAAGCTGTTAGAAGCAAGATTGTTGTCATGATAAGCATCAGGTAGTAAGTATAGCTGGAGTAGTAAGTATAATTTCCAGTTCTTTTACATCTTCATCTGTGTGTATTCTGAATTTTTACAATAGTAAGAAACTATGTTTTGATTCTGGAGAATACTGTGAGATGTAGTTGAGAGTTTATATTCTTGTGTAGATCAAATCGCAGTGTGAAAAGTCAAGCTGTGACCTGGTTTTTGTTCACTTACATACATACCCAGTATCAATGAATGGCTAATTTTGTTTCCTGTTTACTACTCCATTGGACAGTTATAAGCTGCAGTGCCAGTTAGCACCATTTGTCTGCTGTTAACATAAGAACTCAGCGTAGCTCTAGTGTGGTGTAGTGCTGAAGACACTTTCCTAGAGCAAAGTTTACCTCAGGTGGCCTTTCACTGAAGAAACACCCTGAAACGTGATCACAACAGGTTTTGTATACAGCCATATTTTGGCATGCTATTTTTTGATCTCATATATCATAATAAAAAAAATTACTTCCGTGCATTAGTAATTTTTCTGCAATCTCTCTGTAACCCAAGATTTTTATGTGTTGAGATCTTTTGTAGTAAAAACTAATGTGAGGGAAAACAATTTTAATGCAAAAGATTGTGTTTAGGAAAGACTTCCTTTGTGAAAGTTTGATATTTTAGCAGTATTTGGGCTTTCTGGAGATCTGTTCATTTTTCTCTTAATAATCTATTTCTTTCATCATTTGACTAAAATTCCTTTCTCAATGACAGGTTTAAAAAGGTTTGTTGGCCTGATATACCCAATCCTGCGGAGAGCATTGCAGTGGAATGGCCTCTTGATGCATCTATGGTAATAACTGCAATTTTATGTATTAAAGAAGAGATCAAATGGAAAGAAGATAAGTCCTTCCCTGACAGTCATTTTATGACTAAATAAAAAAAAACTGTTGAGTTTCATTCTTCTGTTTAAGTGCTATAAAATGCTCTTCATTGTATTTCAAAGTAATAGAAAAGATGCACCTTTATAAAGTATATTCATTTAATGCTTATACAATTGGAGAAATAATGTTTTGAAGTTATAAAATGATTGGTATAAATGGCTATTCAATAAATTCAATTAAATTTTCTCAGGTTGTTGAGTCTACTGAATCTAATTCCCACATCTGGATATCTCCTCCCTTCTCCACAAAAAATATAGTGCAACATGTAATAAGATGTGGTATATTACTGCACTAACATTTCTGCCTTTTTTTATTGTTGGATATTTATTCCTTATTAAAGTTTTGATGTTTATTTGAATGAGATGGAGTTGATAAGGTTTACATTAAAAGTGTAATCTGTGGAGAATGGGATTTAAACTTTTTGTCTGAAAAATGGCTTGTTAGAGTGAAAAAGATGGAAACAGTCTGAGCCTGATTCTGAGCCTTCATTGGAACTCTGTGTTTTACTAAGCACAGAAAACCTAATGTGAAGTGTTTAACAAGTAGACAGAGCAAGATTGTAATTTTTAGTACTCACTGACATATAACTGTGTAATAGCTGAAATGCACATGAACTCTTTTATTAAGGCATTTTTAAAATTGAGTCAGAGCTCAAATGGCAGTCTATTAAAAAATAGACTAATACCTTATCTATGCCTATATAACTTTCCAATTTATCTCTTTGTTCTGACAGAGTAATTCATTTCTGAAGGGAGTGACATCTGAAGCTAAAACCATAGACTTTGAAGATGTAAGTGTTTTGGAACATTGTTTTCCAGAAGAAAGTCAGGAAGGATCACTACTAACGAATTGTGAAAACCATATTTCTGAGTGTCCTGATACTAATACAAAAGGCATGATTAATGGAGATAAAAAGATACTCTGTAATGAAGAAGATGAAGTTGCTAAATGTTTTGCACCATCCATGCCTTATGTAATTACTGATCAAGATATCAGAAGTCAAATGCATTCAGCTTTGGTACCAGCGAAGGAAATCCAACCCACAGAAGTGCTGGCAGGTGATTTATGTGAATCCCAGCAGATTTCAACTAAAAATGAAGAAAATGGTAATGAAGAAGTTTTAAAGCTGGAAGACTTCAGTGAAAAAGCATTGTTCAATCCATACCTTAAAAATTCTGTTAAAACAAGGGAGTTCCTTATTTCTGAGAACTTGCCAGAACACAGGAAGAACGAACCCAAAAGCCAGTCAATGGTCTTACCTCCTTTTCAACAAAATGTCGCAGGACAATCCTATGTAACAGTGGACATGTTTGGGCTGGCCACAGCTCATTAGCATGAGAAAACTTACCTTTGTAAAGTCCCCGTGTGAGATGTATCTTGGCACTGCAGCTCGTGTGTGTTCCTATGTTCTAACCTGGCTGATCTCGGCTGATTCGGATGAAAGCACTGCCTTCCTTTGAACAGCTGTGAAGTCGGTTTTTTGCACTGTGTTTATACCTGTCAGGGTTCACTTTCACTGTGGGGTGGGGTTTTTGGTTTTTTGTTTCTTTGGTTTTGTTTTTTTACCAGACAGATGAGCCAGCAGTGAGGCAAAGGACGTAGCTTTTCTTATTCTTCTTAGTTCTCCCACACCAGTCTGCTAAAACAAACTGATCTTCGCTGCAGGAGCATCCAGCAGTGCAAGCAGCTCACCGATTTCCCCCCGGGCAACCAGTTCCCGTGGCTGAGCTGCGCTGGGGAAACGCGGACTGACTTGAACGGAGCCAGGATCTGTCGAATCCTTCCTTAAGTTTCGTGGAGTAGAACTACTTTCCTGTTCTTATTTCCGCCAATTGTTTTATATCTGGTTTTAAGTATAGTGCTCCTCCTGTTCTGCAAATACTTTGTAGATTTCAGTAATTGCCTTTTTGCATCCCGACTCTTGAATCAGTGGTTTGGCTCATAGTTTCTCTGTTTTTAATGAGAGGGTATTTGCTAAGTATATGCTATTGACCTATCAGCAGTTTCGAAAAGGCAGGGTTATGCTGGCTTTGTTGCTTCCTTCCCTTTCTCTTGTGTTTTTAATCATCCTCTGCCTTTTGTGCTGCTTTTTTCTCTCCTGTTTATTTGCTGCTTTTTAAATCTCTGTTTACTGCAGTGTATCTTCCTATCTTCTTGTTCCTTTGCCTCTAATTTCTCCCAGTTTAAGCTGTGTTTCCCAGTTGAGGTTATGATATTTTGAAATGAAAAAGAAATTCAGCTAAATACAGCATCTTGTGTTGGAATAAGCACTGAGTTTATATTTAGGAAATTATTTTTCTGGGAGGTATTGAAAAAACACTAAGTCTACAAAATATCCCCAGATATCTTCTGGTAAATAATTTAGGGTTAGAGATTTCGACATGAAGGCTGTAACTTTTGTCATTTGTTTTATGATTTTGGTAAGTCATAAACTACTTGTAGTTTCCATTTTATACAGCAGCAATTAAGCAGGAAACTCTCCATCATCGTGCTATTTTTTTTTCCAGCAGGGAAGAGGCTATTACTGTAAAATCCTTACTGAAGTATTTACTCTGTGAAATGACAGGAGAGTCAACTCTTAAGTAAAATGTGTTAAAAGGGGATGTTCAGTATGACACGCGTGGCATATAGTCATTTTAAGACTTTATTTTCACAGTATTTAAAGGCTTGATGTCATCAGTCTTGCTTGCACATAACTACAGACTTCTTTAGGGGTGAAGAAGATACAGGAGTCATGGGGATAAAAAAAGGAGAGACAAATGTGAATAGGAATAGAAAGCCTTGCCTTTCTGCGCAGGAAGAGGAGTGGGAGAATGGAAAATACATTGTCCAGGATGAGTGACGAGGCTGAGCGTTACCCTGGATAATATTGGCTATCACATTGTGTTGGGGCAGACGCGGTGAAGTTTGCATTTCGGCTTTTCATCTATAGCTTGGAAGTTGCTTTCACTTACAGCGATGTCTGTTTACTTTCCGAGAAAAGCTGAGGAAACAATTTCTGCAAACGTTCCTTGTACAGCAACACTGATTTCCACCCCCCGTCCAAGTTTGTTGGATTGCTTTCCCAACCACAGTGCTATAAGCCAAAATGGATGTATGTTTGTTCTTAAAAGCCCTTGCTTACTTAGATAAGTCATGCTCTGAAATGAAGATGGGATGCAGCTTTGGTTGGGTCAATGCTCCTGCTGCTTCACTCACTTCTGGACTTCTCACTCACAGCTGCATTGCCATTTCCTAGGGTTCAGAAGTCACCAACCCAGTCCCAGCAGTGTTTTTCCCCTTGAATCTCAGTATTTGTTTTAATATCACAAGATTTAAAAATAAACAGGTAACAGAGATATTTTGGGGCCCGTCTCGGAATTGTTTAGCAGCCGTATGAGAGCTGCATACACTGAGTTGCATGATTAAGTCAGGTAAAAAATAAAACTAATGCAATCTTTAAGGGATCATTGGAAAGGGGAGGTTCTTGCTGGGTGGCTTGAGTAGGGTCTCGCTGTAAAATCTCTGGAAGAGAAAATAACCTGCTTTTCCATCCCATTTTATTTACTTCTCTATTGCTATTCTGCTTTTCTCTCCTCACGTCTGATTTCCTTGCCCATTATTTTCTCTGAAAAAGAGTAATGCAGTAAGTTGGCTCAGTACATCTCCAAAATTAGGGCTGCCTTCTGCCCATGCTCTGGCACGCCAGCTTCTTGGACCTGGTTTGTTTTGCGTTCAGAGTTGTAGTCTTTCTGACGTTTTACAAACTTTCAAACTAATGCTGTGAACCATGAGAAAAAATAAAAGTGAGAGCACATCAAAAGTTTTTGTCAGTTTATACTGAATACACCATTTAGACATTTTTAGATTTTCATATTCGTTTAGAAATGTGATGCTATTTTGAGAGGGATGCACAAATAGGTTGGGTGTTTTGGCAGTTATTCCACTGTTATAATGTCAGGTGGCAATGGCAGGTTGGACATTACAATACTTGTAATAACATTTCTGGTACTTTTTTTTTTTTTTTTTTTTTAATAGAACGCCTGGTGTCATTATTCCTAGAGAGTGGTTTTCCTAGGTCTCACTTCATTTCACCATCACTGATAAGAAAAATGCCCATTTCTACCCCTCCTTAAAACGCATAAAATTAATCTCTCAGGTGTATCGGTCTTTGCAAGGTTAGTAGAGATCAGCTTGTGGTGTAATTTGAAGAAGATACTGATCCGTCTTCACAGTTGTCATTCTTCCGTGTAGCATACAAATAATTCCTTTTTGACTTTAAGGCTTATGCCCTGCAAATTATTAATAGGTCATGTTTTTCACTTACCAGATATTTTAGCTAAATTAAACGTTCAGTCTTGTGTTACCTGAGTTTACCTAACTCCCACAAATTTTGAATTCTTTGAACAGGAGTCCCACAAACTTTTTGATGTAACAGAGTCACCTATTATAGGCAAATTTTCCACACGACATAACCTATGATATTTCTGTGTTCCTCATGCCCTTTACAATTGCCCAGATAGGGGGGGGAAAGTATGTTAGTGGTTAATGCAGTGAAGAGAAGGAAGCTTTCTTCCTTGGGTTAGCACTAACTAGGTCAGCGCATCTCCTCCAGAGAAGATGTGATTGCTGCTGAAGAGCTGCTGTCGATGGACTGGCAAGGGGTCTGACCTAGCTGGTGCTATTTAGTTTATCTTACCACAATATGTAATTAATTACAGGTGACATGTTGTCTTCTATTCCTGAAAGATTGATCAATTATTAATAGATGTCTTTCTGAGGTAGTTGATGACTCCTCAAGACAGATGTTTCAACTTCTGTTCACGAGTAAGAACTTAGAAGAGTTGCATTTTTAGTCTGAGTTTGGAATTTCATGTAGCAGAAGTAAATGTTTGCATGCATCAGAGCCCTAATCTGAGCACAGAGTGCATGTGTGGGACTCGCAGCTTCTATTCTTGCTCAGCAAATGGGTTCATGTCACCTTTGTGGTCATTTCAGTGGTCCTGCTGCAATTCCTTTTTACCAAGTTTGCACAGTGATGGCATAAGCTTCGTGTTTGTGTGTTGCTCTGAGATTTAACATTACAAGTCCAGGCAGGCTGGACATTCTTCAGGAAGGGTATCTTAACAGACAGGATCAGGCTGTCCCCATGCGCCAAAAGGCAAGCGGTGGGGAAGACTGGCCTGGCTGAACAGAGAGCTTTGGCTGGAGCTCAGGAAAAAAGGAGAGTTTATGACCTTTGGAAGAAGGGGCAGGCCACTCAGGAGGACTACAGGGATGTCATGAGGTTATGCAGGGAGAAAATTGGAAGGGCCAAAGCTGAGCTAGAACAGTCTGGCTACTGCTGTAAAAGACATCATGTAACAACAAAAAGTTTCTATAAATACATTAGCAACCAAAGGAGGGCTAAGGAGAATCTCCATCCTTTATTGGATGCGGGGGGAAACAGTGACAAAGGATGAGGAAAAGGCCGAGGTGCTTAATGCCTTCTTTGCTCAGTCTTTACTAGTCAGAGCAGTTGTTCTCAGGGTACCCAGCCCCCTGAGCTGGAAGGCAGGGACAGGGAGCAGAATGAAGCCCCCATAATCCAAGGGGAAATGTAGTGACCTGCGGCACCACTTAGATACACACAAGTCTATGGGGCCGGATGGGATCCACCCAAGGGTATGGAGGGAGCTGGCAGAAGTGCTCACCAAGCCACTTCCCATCATTTATCAGCAGTCCTGGCTAACTGGGGAGGTCTCAGTTGACTGGACCTTGGCAAATGTGACTCTCATTTATGAGAAGGGTTGGAAGGAGGGTGCGGGGAACTACAGGCCTGTCAGCCTGACCTCGGTGCCGGCGAAGGTTATGGAATGGTTCATGCTGAGTGCACTCACCAGGCATGTGCAGGACAACCAGGGGATCAGGCCCAGCCAGCATGGGTTCATGAAAGGCAGGTCCTGCTTGACCAACCCGAGTTCCTTCTATGACAAGGTGACCTGCTCAGTGGATAAGGGAAAGGCTGTGAATTTTGCTTACCTGGACTTTATAGTAAAGATTTTGACACCATTGCCCACAGCATTTTCCTAGAAAAAATGGCTGCTCATGGCTTGGACGAGTGTACACTTCACTGGGTAAAAAAACGGCTGGGTGGCTGGGCCCAGAGAGTTGTGGTGAATGGACTTAAATCCACTTGGTCACAAGTGTTTTTCCCCAGGGCTCGGTTTTGGTGCCAGTTCTGTTTCATATCTTTATCAATGATCTGGATGAGGGGATTGAGTCCACCCTCAGTTAGTTTGCAGATGACATCAAGTTGGGTAGGAATGTTGATCTGCTGGAGGGTAGGAATGCTCTACAGAGGGATCTGGACAGGCTGGATCGGTGGGCCAAGGCCAACTGCATGAGATTCAACAAGGCCAAGTGCCAGGTCCTGCACTTTGGTCACAACAACCCCATGCAACACTACAGGCTTGGGGAACAGTGACTGGAAAGCTGTCTGACAGAAAAGGACCTAGGGGTGCTGGTCAATAACCAGCTGAATGTGAGCCAGCAGTGTGCCCAGGTGGCGAAGAAGGCCAATGGCACCCTGGCTTGTATCAAGAATAGTGTGGCCAGCAGGAGTAGGGAAGTGATCGTGCCCCTGTAGTCGGTGCTGGTGAGGCCGCACCTCGAATACTGTGTTCACTTTTGGGCTCCTCACTACAAGGACGTTGAGGTGTTGGAGTGTGTCCAGGGAAGGACAATTAAGCTGGTGAGGGGACTGGAGCACAAGTCTTAACAAGGAGCAGCTGAAGGAACTGGGGTTGTTTAGCCTGCAGGAGAGGAGACTGAGGGGAGACCTTATTTTCCTCTACAACTGCCTGAAAGGAGGCTGTATCAAGGTGGGTGTTGGTATCTTCTCCCACATAACGGGCAATAGGACGAGGGGAAGTGGCCTGAGATTGCGCCAATGCAAGTTTAGGTTGGACATTAGGAAAAAATTTCTTGACAGAAAGGGTTGTCACGCATTGGAACAGGCTGCCCAGGGAAGTGGTTGAGTCACCATCCCTGCTGTGTAGATGTGGTGCTTAGGGACATGGTTTAGTGGTGGGATGGCATTGTTAGGTTAACGGTTGGACTTGATGATCTTAAAGGTCTTTTCCAACCTAAATGATTCTATGATTCTATAAGGCGCATTCTAGATACAGATGAGATTGCAAGCTGCCTCACTGCTGAGATGTTCTGTTTTAGGTTATGTATGGAATCTAGCATAAGAGCCCGCAAGATCCTGGCCCTTGACCAGAAATCCTAATCTATGTTTTCACAAAGATAGTGAAAGTCTTCTTTGCTGCTCTGTTAATGTTTGCTGTGTTGGTAGCAGGAAGCAGGGCACATTCTCAGTCTTGGTAAGCCCACAAGAACATGGACTTACTGCAAGTTTAGGTAGTTGTTAACAGCAACCTCTTCTGCCTCCTGGCAAGATAGAAGTAAAGTATACAGTGATGTTACAGTGTGTTTGTAATAGAGCTATTTATGAGAAAATGCACTGCCCTTGGCTCAAAACCAGCACATATCCAAGGCGATTGTTTTGTCCTGTATACAAAGGATGACATTTGGAAATGCAGCTGACAGAAAAACATTAAGGATTCTTTTTGTGGTATGAACTCTTCTTAGTCGTGATGTTTATTAGGCATATTTATTCCAAAATACTAACCATAGTTTTTGTGTATATGTTGTGCTTCCCAGTCTGATAACTTCGGAGGGGAACCTCTAAGCAAAATATTGTCTTTTTAATCCCTTATGTCTTTCAGTTTTCTTCACAGTTTTCCTACTTAGCAGAGATTCTTTTCTCTCAGTATTTGACAAAAATGTAATTATTCTAGTGAACTTGGATTCATTTGTCTGCTCTTTTCCTGGGCTTTCCTATGAATATTTTGTTTCTCCTTTTTTCCAAGAGTAAATAATCATTTCACTGCCACCTTGCTATTTAATTCAAACTATTGTTTTATCTAGGTCCCTTGAACTCGGAACATGGAGAGTGACAATCCAAAAGTTGGTACAGATATTTGACTAACATGTTCTTCTGTGAAATGAAATTTTTCTTAATAGAATATTGAAACATGAACAGAAACAGATGCGTATATGCATGGTGTAGATTTGTTCTCCTAACTCTGTTTAAAACAGGATACTTGAAAATTAGACACAGATTATTTCATGCTGCGCATTCCTATGCTCTGCTGTCTTCAGCTCTTAAAAACCCAATGCCTTTGTAGAAAACACTCTCCCTAATCGGAAAGGGGAATAGGTTCAAACCAGTCACGTATCTAAGTTTGTCTGAGAGATTGGTACTTCAGAGCTCAGGCTGCCCTGAGCTGCCCCAGCTACAGCTTAATAATGTCTGTGCCCCGGGTCCTGAGTTATTCAGCTTATTTGGGTGAGCTTTGGGCGAGTGGAAGAGGGTGGAGCATTACCCTGATGCTCATTTGCTGTGAGATGGGGATGCTGGGAGAGTTGCTGCAGCCCCGTGGGTGCTCAGTAACATAATGGTCCGTTTCCCAATTCAAGTAGTCAAAGAAACTATGCTATCACAGAATCATAGAATCCTAGGTTGGAAGGGACCTCAAGGATCACCTGCTCCAACCTTTCTAGGTAAGAGCGCAGTCTAGACATGATGGCCCAGCACCCCGTCCAGCTGAGTCTTGTAAGTGTCCAGTATGGTGGAGTCAACCGCTCCCCTGGGGAGATTATTCCAACGGTTGACTGCTATAATATGGTGCTTTATGTTTCAAAAGTGCTGTTTCAACATTGACTGGTCCTATTGAGTAATGAGGTCAACACTTTCAGGCCTGAATGTCTGCCACCAGCATTTTTCTCAGCCTCTTAGATGGTCTTGGTTTTCAGGCATTGCTCAGCCCCACTCTGATGAGCTGCAAGTGCTTTACCGTTTCTGAAAGCCAGCTGAGCCAACTTTTATGTTATCTAGAGTTCAGTGTCTGACGCAATAGAACTGAAGCTTTGAAGTGAGTACTTACTTCTCAGAAAAGCAGCCTTATTTACATTTCCCGGGTCTGTCACTGATATCCTGAGTGCGGTCCTGGCCTAGCCAAGGGTCTTGCAATTCTGCAGAATTTTCACCATTACATGAGCAACTAATGGAATTTTATGAAGAAGTAACATGTTTCATAATCATGGAAAAATTATGCAACAGTATTCAGGGATGTCAGAAATAATGAGCATAAGATTATAATCAGGGTAAATGCTCTGGGTTGCCTACTTAGAACATCACTGAACTAAAACCATTGCCCACTTAGAACATCACTGAACTAAAACCAACACTTCGTTCTGGAAAAAAAGAAAAAGCAAAAAGATCTTGAAAGGCTTTCCAAAATAATACTATGGCACATTATATCCTAATGTAAGAGAACGCAAGAAATTTCTTCTTATTCTTAATCCTACCAAATGAGCACAGCACACTTCTGAAATTAATCTTCTCATAGTCAGTGTCTGCTAAGTCTGGGCATGGCCTCTAGGTTATATTGCTGTTACTCAAGCAGTTACCTGGGGGTTTTATTTGAGCTGGGAGGGAGTTTAGGTTTTGTTTCCTTTTCCTGTTTCTTTTTTTTCCCTTTTAGGATTAGGAATTTATGCTATCTTCAATAGCTTATGAGCTGCAGATGTTTTTATTTACAAGATATGTTTAAAGATCCTCTGAACACAGGAAGAATTAAACTGCAGGGGATAGTGTCTTTGCTTTTAATCTAAAGCTTTTTCACAACTGCTCAGAAAAGTTTATATCTAGCTGCTTTCATGGCTTGCTGCCTTTGCTGTCTGCCTCTCTCATGAGCTTACAGCTCCTTCAAACACTCTCCCTGCATTTGCTTTCATCTCCAGCAAATTTTTTACAGTTCTACAGCTTGGCTCACGAATAGGCCCTGAGTTTTGCTTGTCTTTAGGGACTGCATTTCTTTTCTGCTTTTGCTTTTATTTTCAGAAGGGCTTAATTGCTTTTACACTTTTGATGAAGGACATCTGCCGTTTATGAGCCTTACAAGGTTTCCTGCTGTCTGAGCTGCAAGAGGAAGGAAGCAGGGGAGTGTTGAATCATTTGGGGTGAAAATGGACGCACAGGAGTTTAGATTTTGCTAATTTTCACCTTTCTTCCAGCACACAGGGCTGCTCCTCTGTCTGTAAGCACTGCCTTTATATAAAGTGAAGTATGATCCTGGGTATAAGCTGTGCACTACATCTCCTGATATACTGGGGTGTGAAGAAGAGGAGACACTTGAACAGAGGCGACCCCATCCTTTCCCCCCATCCCTCTTTACCCTTCCTGGGCACATTCCCGCTTCCCCAGCCCCATGTCCTTAGAGACATACAATTACCTTGTGCCATCGCTTTCTGAGACTGTCACAATGCAAAACTACCAAACAAGTTGCTGTGAAGTTACTGAAGCCTTGGATTTACTAGGAGGTCTGCTATTCTGTAGGTGTGGCCCAGGTTCCTGACCTGAGTTTAAGGTAGGAGCGAGGTAGCTCACTTCTCAGTGCAAGTGAGCTGGCAATGCTGCATCTAAGATGGGTGCTGTGCTTTAACCAGGCAGGCAGCTAGACACCACACCTCCATTTGCTCACTCTGCTCCCTCAGTGAGATGGGGAAGATAATTGGGGAAAAAAAAGTAAAATTTGTGAGTTGAGATAAAGTCAGTTTAATAGGACAGAAAGAAGGAGAAAATAATGGCAAAAGAGTAAACAAAACAAGAGATGCACAATGCAATTGCACAGCACCCTCTGACCAATGCCCAGCCATTCCCGAGCAGTGATCACTGCCCCCCAGCCAACTCCCCCCAGTTTATATACTGAGCATGACGTCAAATGGTCTGGAACAGTCCTTTGGCCAGCTGGGGTCACTGGGACAGCTGAGCTCCCTCCCAGCTTCGTGCTGGCGGGGCATGGGAAGCTGAAAAAGTCCTTGACTTAGTGTGAGTACTACTTGGCAAAAACTAAACATCAGTGAGCTATCAACATTCTTCTCATCCTAAATCCAAACCACAGCACTATGCCAGCTACTAGGAAGAAAATTAACTCTATCCCAACCAAACCCAGGACAGTATCCACTCCTTTATTCCATACCACGTATGTCACACCCAGCTCCCACATTTTCCAATACATCCCAATTAATCACCACCACTGTTACTGACTTTTGATATACACACAGAGATACCATCCCCTTAGTCTATGTGCCATCCCTCTAAAATGTCCATTGAGCTAATTTAGTCCAGTCCTTCAGAGCAGGAGAGGTGGTGTTGGATTCTTGCATGCTGAAGCCAGTTCTGGTTCTGTTATCGCTGCACTTGTCCAGTTCTATCATCGCTGCACTTGCTTGGTTTCATCAAAGTTCATTCTTCATTAATCTGGGCAATTCTTACTGTAATACTGTTGATATGGCATATAGCCACCATAGACATGATGTCTTACAGTATTATATAGAAATTAACATCATACAGTTTAATTCATTGGCTATTCTCACCCAAAATCAAGTCCCCTTGAGGTATGCTTTGGATTTCCGCATCCTTCCACATCACCCACAAAGTGCACCCAAGTCCTAGAGCAAAACCAATCCCACGAATGGGTTCACCTTTGCCTGAGGCAGGAATAACCCAGACTGTCTTCCCCATCATATTTTTTGTGTGCATTACAGGGACTTTATCCCCCAGAAGATACTGCAGAAACAGTACGTAATAAGTTTGATCGGGCAGGGCCAGCTCGGTTGGCAGATCCTCTAGTGTTGACTAATCAGGTGGCTTTTGCTAAATGTGTATCCCAATGTTTGAATGTCCCAGCACCCATTGCTCTCAGTGGAGTCTTTAACAGTCCATTGTATTGTTCAATTTTCCCAGAGGCTGGTGCATGGTAGGGGATGTGATAGACCCACTCAATGCCATGCTCTTTGGCCCAGGTGTCTATGAAGGTTTTTTTTCAGAAATGAGTTCTGTTGTCTGACTCAATTCCTTCTGGGGTGCCATGTCACCAGACGACTTGCTTTTCAAGGCCCAGAATAGTGTTCTGGGCAGTGGCATGGGGCACAGGGTATGTTGCCAGCCATTCAGTGGTTACTTCCACCATGGTGAGCACATAATGCTTGCCATGGCGGGTTTGTGGGAGTGTGATATAGTCAATCTGCCAGGCCTCCCCATATTTATATTTCAGCCACTGTCCTCCATACCAGAGAGGCTTTAACCAATTTGCTGAGGGCACACTCAATCCCCTCATCCAGGTCATTGATAAAGATATTAAACAAGACTGGCCTCCTCCTCTGGTGATATTTCAAAATCTTTGCCTTCTGGCCAGTCCATGACCACTTCCAAGATTCCTGGGTGACTGGGGTTTCCTATATGAGCCTGTTGTGTCATCAGTGCGACCCACTTACTCCAGGTAGAATCAGTTGCATTATGCGTAGAAGGGATCTCTCCCTTTGAACATCCAGCCCAGCACCATCAGTCAGGGTGCCAGGAGGAGCTGTGCTTCAGTACCAACCACTGCCAAAGCAGCTCGAACCCCTTCATATGCTGCCCAGATCTCAGTTGGAGTATAGCGAGCCTTGGATCCTCTGGATCCCTGATTCCAAAACCCTAGGGGTCAGCCTTGAGTCTCTCCTGGTGCTTCCTGCCAGAGGCTCCAGGTAGGGCCATTCTCCCTGGCTGAGGTGTAGAGTGCATTTGTTACACTTTGCCCTGCCAGGACCAGCCCAAGGGCTACTGCACGCACTATCTCCTGTTTAATTTGTTCAAAGGCTCGTTATTGCTCAGGGCCCCATTTGAAATTGTTTTTCTTTCAGGTCACTTGGTGGAGAGGGCTTACAATCAGGCTGCAATTTGGGATGTGCATTCTCCAAAACTCCACAATGCCCAAGAAAGCTCCTGTTTCCTTTTTGCTGGTTGGTGGAGCCATGGCTGTTATTTTGTTGATCATGACCATCGGAATTTGATGACATCCATCTTGCCATTTTATTCCTAAAAACTGGATCTCCTGTGCAGGTCCCTTAACCTTACTTTGTTTTATGGCAAAGCCAGTCTTCAGAAGGATTTGGACTATTTTCTTCCCTTTCTCAAAAGCCCCTTCTACTGTGTTGCCCCACACAATGATGTCATCAATATATTTCAGGTGTTCTGGAGCTTCACCCTGTTCCAGCGTCATCTGGATCAGCCCATGGCAAATGATAGGGCTGTGTTTCCACCCCTGGGGCAGGTGATTCCAGGTATACTGGATGCCCCTCCAAATGAAAGCAAACTGTGGCCTGCACTCTGCTGTCCTCTCCATGGTCGCTCAGGTAAAACCACAGGGTGGGCCGTGGTGTCCACCCACTGTATCCTCTCTCTTGAGCAGAGGAATGCTTACTCCTAACAGCTGAGATACAGGTCTCTACAGGTGGGGAGTAGGACATGTCCTCTTTGAGTTGCTAGAACTCCTGGCACAGTTTTCAGACAGTTTTTCCACAGCCAAGATACAGCTGCAGGGAGGAAGAGAGACTTTCTTTCTATTGCTGGAGTTGGCCAGCTGATTCATCCATTGTTTGTCCCTCTCCATCTTTCCAGGCCATTACTGTCAATGAGTTTGCATACAATGATGGTGTGCTCCATACAAAATTCTGCCACATGGGCTTCATCTGGATCTTTGGACAACTGCTTGTTGTCCAGGTCATCATAAATCACCTCCAGGATGGCTAATTCCCTCAGGTACTGGACACCTCTCTCCATGGTGGTCCATTTGCCTGGGCTATATATATATATAACACCTTCCTTGGAGGGATACCTTTCCTTCATGCCGGACAGGAGTCAACTCCAGAGGCTGAGGACTTGTGCCCCTTTTCCAATTGCTTTGTCAATGCCTTCCCTAGAAAGGGATCCCAGCTGCTTGGCTTCCTTACCCTTGAGTTCCAGGCCACTGGCTCCATTACCCCAGCATCGGGCAGCCAAGTGACAATGTGCTCGCCTGGACAATGGCTGAAATCCTTTTGCATATCTTGCAGCTCAGGGATAGGGATCGGGAGGTTATCACTTCATTTATGGGTTCTGCCTCTTCCTTCTTCTGTTCTCATGATGGCCCTGGTTCATCTTCATCCCTTACTAAATGAACTGATCTTCTTGTGTATTTCTTCTTGTGTATAGAGGTGACTGATACCAGCACGGGTTGGTTCTCTGGTTCAGCTGCAGTGCCTGTTGCGGGGTCTGAGTAACTGCAGTGCCTGTAGTCATGGTATTCTTAAACTGTAACCCTAAACAAGACCTGAACCACATTCAGGAGATACAGCAATAGGAACATGCTGGTTTGAACATCCCAAGGATATCCAAAATTCTCAAGAGCTGTTGTAAGTAGCCTGAAGAGAAAGGGAAGGTGAAGGAGTGGGGAAAAGTGTGTCTGTCCCCCCCTGCCCCCATCTCCCCCATAGATTATTCTCTGAGGACAAGAGGTAAAAAGTGCAATTATTAATAGTTTCCGAGAGATGGCTCCCGAAGTATGGGGATGACGGCAATGCTGACTACAGTCTCACGACCAATAATATTATCACACCACAAGCCAGCATTACACGGTACAGCAAAGCTTTTACTCCAGCCCCCAGAGGTGATAACCAGCACCACAGGGAGAGCATTTGGGCAGGTAAGATGATACGTAACACAGCTCTGAGAACACGCACAACAACTCTGAGAGCAAATGAATCAGCATGGTAACCAGTAACTATTAAAGCTACAATAATGAATACTTATCACAAATTTGTTTTGACACGCTCTGGTCAGATCTGTTGTTATCACAACCCTTCAAGCCCCACCTTGGCTGCCAAAAAGGACTGTTGTGGCCTAACCCCAGTAAGCAACCGAGCGCCACCCAGCTGCTCGCTCACTGCCCCCCACCCTGCAGTGGGATGGGGGAGAGAATCAGGAAAAAAAAGTAAAATTCATGGGTTGAGATAAAGATGGTTTAATAGGACAAAAAGGAAGGGGGCAAAAAAAGTAATAGTGATAAAAGAACACGCAAAACAAGTGATACACAGTGCAATTGCTGACCAGTGCCCAGCCAGTCCCTGAGCAGTGATTGCTGCCCCCCCAGCCCACTCCCCCCAGTTATATACTGAGCATGACATCATATGGTCTGGATCAGCCCTGTGGCCGGTCGGGGTCAGCTGTCCTGGCTGTGCCCCCTCCCAGCTTTGTGCTGGCAGAGTCTGAAGGAAGCTGAAAAGTCCTTGACTGGTGTAAGCCCTGCTCAGCAACAACTAAACCATCAGCGTGTTATCAACATCATTCTCACCCTAAATCCAAACCTCAGCACTATGCCAGCTGCTATGAAAAAACCCCAACCTCTACCCCAGCCGAAACCAGGACAATGGGATGGGAGTGTAGGTGCGCAGGGAAAATCCCTCATGTGCCCCTGTTTGTGCTGTGGTGAGTGGTCTTTGTTGCCATGTCCTCGGGTAAATTCTTGGATGCGTTGTATCCAGCCTGTCATTGTCCTGCTCCCACCGCTGAAGTTTACTCTTGTAGGGACTGATTTTTTTCTTTAATGACAGGGCCGGTAACTCGAGCTTCTCTCTGAAGAGAAACACTTGTTGGGGGAGGTATCTCTGTTCACTCCAGCTTTTGTGGGTGAGTCTCAGTTTCACTGCCTTTAAAGGAGTTGTTTGTGCTCTGGCAGCATTTCTTTATTTGTGGTGTTTCTCTGTTGACATTTTTATTTAAATTACTCCACATGTTGCACTCTCACAGAGTCTGACCTTTTCCCTGCGTCGCATTCAGGCTAATTTTGAAGGCTGATATGAGCTCCTTCATTTTTCATATTTACCTAATGATTCAATTTGCTTTCATGTGGGGATGTGTATCTATGCATTATCTATCTAAATGGCATTCATTTATATTAATAAATAAAATGAAAAGGTTTTCTGACACAGACAGGGGTGTTCCTAGTTTCGCTTAAAGAAGGAAGACATCGAGCAACCCAGGCGAGTAAAAATGTGTGCAGCAAATGGAGTGTAATGGGGGCTTGCTGGACGAGCTGTGCCCTGAGCAGGCTCTGGAGGCATCTGCTTGTGTCCCAGGGCTATCAGCAAGCGCTTGTCCAGACAAATTTCTGGGAAAGGAAGATGGGGAGGGAAGGAGGGAGCCTCTTCAGGTGTCTCTGACTCAGCACAGGGTAAGCTTCACTTAATCCACGATAAGTGTCAGTCGGAATATGTTTTAAAGGCTGTTACAGCACCCCTACAGCACCAGGAGAATTTATGTTAGTACCAAAATAGCAGCCTCGCTTTGTCCACAAGCGAGTCCTGCAGTGGTGGAGGAGAGAGGCTGTGTGCATGGTGGTCCCCGTGGCTCGCTGGTGCACGTGCAGCCACGTGTGTTCTTCCTCCAGTGCTGAATCTCCTCAAACAGGGGAAAAAGCTGCATCCGTTCAAGCAGGAAGAGTTGCTGCCACAGGCGTGGTCCAGAAATGGTCTTCAAGAGCCCTGTGTTTGTTCCCGAACTGCATGGGAATGTGTATTGGTAGCAAACGAGGGTCAGTGGTGACCACGCTGGATGGCGCGGTGATTCAGGCTGTAGCAATGCATGAGAACAGGCTTCCTATTGGCAAATCCCAGCACGGCAGTCAGCCCGCAGG
>NW_009258629.1:1081515-1118162 GCF_000687185.1 Egretta garzetta
GGCGTGCGGGTTGCTCCGAAAGGCGAGCCGGGGCGGTGCCCACCGCACCAGCGCGCAGCGCGTTCCCATTTTTTGCGCCGCGTTCCCATTTTGCAGGCGAGCCTGGCGTCAGATGACGCTGAGTTGCGTCCCAAACATCCCGGTTGGGTCGTTCGTGCTCAGAGCCTCCCTGGCTCAGCCGGGAATTTCCTAGCTATTTGTAGGGGGTGTGAGGGATATTTTGGCTCTGCTAGTTATGTCGTGGTAGTTGGTGACTGCTGGGAAGAGAGGAAGGCACTGGATCGCTCTATCATGAACAGCGCTGATGCCTGGAAAAGACACGCGAGATGCTTTTGCAGTGGTGCAACGTTACTGTGACGCTCAGCGGCCAAGCAAAGCCATCATCTCCCAGCAGCCCTCCAAACACATCGCCCTGAGGGGGGCTCCTCTGCACCCCTCCGCTGCTCTGGGGGTGTTGTGCTGCGTCCCTGCCCGGTGCCCGTCCTGGCTGGACAAACGCCCGCCGCCCCAGGGCTGGCACAAGGTTAGGCGCGCCCCCGGCTCCCCCGCGGGCTCTGCTGGCCCCGGGCCATTGGGGATGGAGAGCTGTTCCCAGGAACCCGGCGGCTGCTGGCGTTCGGACGTGTTTCCTGTGCGGAGCAGGGCATTCCCCTCGTTCTCTCTCCAGCCTTATTTCCTTTAACAGTTACAGGAAGCAAGCTTGCCCTGCCAGCAGCGCAGCAGTCCAAGAAGACGAAGTCTAAAAAGCCCTGCACTGATGCTCAGCAGCCACGAGCTCAGGCGAGGACACGCAAAACCCCACGCTCCTTAGGCAGCCTTATGTGAAACAGGTGTAAATGAACTACTACGCAGCAAACTAGAATTTTGGAAAGAACCTAGTGTTGTATTCACACCTAATTTAACACCACCGTGTTAACAGGAATAACGTGTCTGGGATGGCTCTTCCATGGCAGTGACAGAAACTGGTTTTGGTGCTGGAGGTGATGCGTAATGTAACAACTCATAACACCCCCACCCCCAAACCACCCACTTTCATGTGAGTCTGAGTCTGCCCACGCAAGTCAGAACATTAGCCAGGAAGGGGAAGCTGCCTTTCCTCAGGTGCCACCCTCAAAGCCTTTTGAGGATGTGACCACCCTGTGAAGAGTCAGCTGTGCTTCTTCAGTAGAGAGACAGGAATTCACTAAAGGTCCATGAGGGTCCTCCACCCATCAGAAACAAAAGAACCAAACCCAGGTGAGACCAGGCAACATCAGACAGAGCCAGGCCCCTGACTCCTTTCTGGGAGCATTACACCCTGCTCCTCACTGCCCTAGTGTTCCTTAGAATTGGATTTTAGACACTTCCCGTTTTCAACAGACCCAAACAAGCCTGCCCACAGCACCAGTCCTACATCTTTGGAGCAGGGAGCTGCAGGCAGGCACAGCTGGGTCCCTGGGACAGCCATGGTCAGC
This sequence comes from Egretta garzetta, assembly GCF_000687185.1. Lineage (NCBI taxonomy): Eukaryota > Metazoa > Chordata > Aves > Pelecaniformes > Ardeidae > Egretta > Egretta garzetta. The sequence continues at coordinate 1,082,970 of NW_009258629.1, forward strand.
CAGCCCCAGCACACACCAATTTAAAGGAGCAACTACAAAGGGAGGACAAAGAGCATCCACCCGGTGCTGAACTTGCCCCGCATGCCCCACCAGGCAGCCTTCCGTCCTCATAGGCCACAGTCACATCTCTCTCCGGGAATGTCTCTCCCTTTCTTCCCTAGGAAATAGTGCCCAGGCTCTTCCCCTGCTGACTTCAGCCAGCCTTACAAAACACCGACTCCAGCACACAAGGTAAATATGAATTTTGTTTTCTTCTCATGTATTATGTACTAGACAAATGCAACATTCAGGCTCAGCTGGGTAACACAAGACATTCAGAACCGACCATGAAGTAAATTGTAGAAAGCAGAGTTTATATGACAATGAACATGCAGCTTGCAAAAGAATGAAGATAGTGTACTGGTATTAAAACACATTTCTGTATAGAGACAGCTTATGCAGCAATTTACAAGCTTAACCTCTGGCCCAAGTATGCAAGCCCTTTAAAGCTGGCATTCAAACTACCAGTAGCTTAATCAGCCATACTTACTTTAAGTATACATAGCAAAATTCGACTTAATGTTTACATTCACTAGCCATCCAATCCAGCATCAAGGCACTTTCCTTGTTAGTATGTCTGTCCCTGTGTCCCACGCCTGTCTGCTGTGCTACCTATCTGCACAGCAACGTTTGGTGACCAGTAACCTTGACCGCAGACTCCTTAATCCCAAATAGAAGCACTTGGTTACTAGACAATCCATCGCTGTATCAAAGTGTCAGGCAGTATGTGACACTGTAAACAAGACTGGTGTGTTAAAAAAAAAAAAACACGGCAAGTTGTCTGGATCCATTAACGAATGTGCTTTGATGTGAAGAAAAGCGATAGGTGTTACCAGTTTCAACACTGCAGAGAACACTTGTCTACCACGCCTGCCATCGCCGGAGAACAGCCGGTGCGGGGTGCAGAAGACGCTTCGGTCTGAGCAGGAGGACGTGGAGCTTTCCAGCTGTCTGTCGACAGTTGTGCCATACGTGTTTTTCATCTGTTGTTACAGAAGTGTGCTTCTGCAGAGTGTCAACGACTTTATTGCATATATCCCCTTCAACGTCGTCGTTGCAAATAAGCACAAGTACTGGCTAAGGCTGCATTCTGGGAGGTACTTACTGCCCACCCTCTCTCTGCGCTAAAACTAAGAGGGAGGGGGGAGAAGTGGACAATTGTTGAGATCTGGCCCTCAGTCAATTTTAAATTTGTTTGTATCAAATCTTCTCACCTTAAAAATGCAGCCTTGTACATTAAGTCAGCACTGCTTTCATTTTTAGGAATGGCTCAGGTTGCACAAGTACTACAAAGGAAACAACAGTGAAAGCAAACACACATGCATTTTAGCTTCATTTTTTTTTTTTTAACTGATCCTTTCACTTTTAAGGAAGAGAAATGAAAAGCTGTGAGTCCAGTGTGAGATACTTAATTTTACTCTTCTCCAGACTTTTGCACTTACATCTCCACTTTACTGCAGTTTTCTGGATCAAGAGCTAAGCTGAAGACTGTGGGGTTGCCTGTAATTCCCAAATGGCTGTTTCATGACAAGAGAGTCAACATTTTTCTTATAAACTGCATCCAAATAACATTAAAAGCAACTCCCGGAATTTAAAATGACTGTGTATCCATCCTAACAAACAGACAAGAAGTTACAGGGGATTAATGAAGTTTTAAAATCCATCAGTCAGGAGAACTTTTTAGCATAGTTAAAGGAACATATCCAAGTGACAGTTAATCTCAACTACAACAACTGTCTCAGGGAAAATAAACTACTATATTTAGTCCCATTTAATGCACATAAATTTCAATTTAAAGTGGGTATGTGCTGGAGCAGGATGGACTGTTAACAATTTCTCTGAGAGTCTTTGGCATTTCAGATCCCACTGTGAAGTCAATATCATAGCAGCATATATTGATGTGGGTCTTCGATATTCAAGACCTGGCACTAATTAAACAGGTTCAATTACTAAAGTTAAATCAGCATGGTGGTTCCCACATATTCGGCACACCAATATTGAGTTTTAACCAACTGGTGGTGCTCATAATTTACAAAGCTGAACCTCCAAACCCCACCCCATGCCACGGGGCTTCTCCAGTGCCCAAGAAGGGGACTCAGCCCTCACATGCAAACTTCCTCCTCCCCCAAGGGCCCATGTTTTTTCCAGGCCTGATAATTAGCATTTTGCTGGGCTGTAGCACAGACAGGCACATACTTGTCACACACACTCCAGAATGAAATTTAGAAAAACTTTTGCTCTCCCATGCTTTGCGCTGCCAGGTTGAGGCTTAACAGGCAGTTTAGTTTACCTCAGGGAGGGCATATGAAACATAATCTCAAGACCTTCACTACAGTGAGAGAGGATATTCCCAGACTAACTGCCCCCGAAAGTGAGCCAATGTACCCCAGAAACAACCCCAACAACCTCCTGTCCTAATAGAACCACCACAACAGAACTATAGAGTTAAATATATTCACTTTTCCTGTCAACAGAGGAGCAGCTAGGCAGCCTGCTAATACAGGAAATATACTTTGTATTTCTATTAGTCTCCCCTCCCTGCCACCAAAGTAACAAGGTCTTTACAACTATTCTCCCACCCCTACCTGAAAAATCCCAGTCCAGGAAACCAAGATGGACATGAAAGTGTCAATACTGAAGTGTGATTTTATTTTAGTAATGCCATTATTTTGTAAAGTGCACCACAGTTATTGTGGGGGGGGAGGGGGAAGCTTTTTCTTTAATTACTATATTATGGCCAAGTTCAGAGAATTTCAGTGGATTGCTATAATTACATTACAGACACTCTAAAACCCTCTATGCAACTGTTTGATACAATTAGATTGTTACGATCCAAACTACAAAACCAAGTTAAGCCCTGAACACTGCATGATATAATATTTGGCACATGGGTTTATGAACAAGCTGTAAACCTGTTATTTACATGTATTGTGGCTTCTACAAGCTGTTCACCCACCAGTATCTCCTGCTTAGTCTTTAGTATTTTAGCTCTAGATAAATGCACAAGCCTGAAAGATAGAATATTAACTCTGCCAGACAGACAGATTTCTCTCTAGGATACACTCCTATACAAATCTGTGGGTTTACTACCACTGGCCCATCAACACAAAGAAGGAAAGATGCCGGAAGTGACAGGCCAGAACTTTTGTTAGCATAGACCTTTAAAAATTAGAGTCTCTTCATGCTGTTTGTTTAACCTTGGAAAAGGTCCATGATTAACAGCAACAGAGAACAAAATGCCTTCTCTTTACACAACAGAAAGGCAAATAGTAACTTCAGAATAACTGAAGTCATCCCTCAAATACGATATATGCTATCAAAAGTTAGTCTCACTGGATCACAAAAAACAATTAAAAAAAAAGAAAGAAAGAAATAATTAGCATGTTTTTAAAAACATCCAGGCCTTTGAAGCACTGTTCAGACTAAGTAGCCAGGCTGTAGCCCACAATATTTCAGAGATGAGCAGGAGGTGGATTAGATGCACATGGCTGCAGGGCAGTTCTAATAAGCACACACACTGCTCAGAGACTCCCCTCTTTAATTGTGGTTTCTACAGTCACCGCGAAGTTTGCATAGAGAAGAAAACTGATCCCCAAGTAAAGTAACTGCTATCATTTTCCAAGAGGAATGTGTTCTGACAAAGGAATGCTCCTTCAGCCTCTGAAAAAATGAAAGGCAGTCTCTGCTGTCTCGTGACAGCATAGTTTTTCTTATGCCCTTTGCCCTCTGGGAGGGAGTTTGAAGGTGCTGAGGTGGAGTAGGGAGAAAAGGAAGGGGACTGGTTTGAAGAAAGGTTTAGTTACAGTAATCTGCAACATAGCCTTTTAGTTTAAAAAAGTCCCCAGATATGAAAAATACTGCTGGGAGAAAGGAACTGTGGAATACTGAAATGTTATTAAATATTCTGCATTCTTTATCTTTTTTAAATAGTCACGACTTGAAGAGGTAATCTTATGAATTTACTCTAGCATTAAATTTCTTCCTAACAAAAGCAGAATACACATGTGAACATTTATATGAATACTTGTCCTTCCATGCAAGCTGGCAGACAAGGGAAGTTGAAATGATACTGACACCTCTGCCTTTCCAGGGCCTTTAGCAACTGCTTTGCAGAACAGCAGCACCAGAGGTCACAGCACAAAAGGTTTCAGGTGGTTTTAAATACATAGTTCTTTTGCTGAAGGAGAAATAAAACCTTGTTTTATTCTCACACCACAGCATTTAGTGTTTTCAACTAAGGTTTTATTAGTGTCAGATTAGAAAGCTGATTAGGCTAAGTTAAGGTTAAAAAAAAAAATCTACAAGAGTGCCATAAGATTTCTAGTTATCATTGGAGAAGGGGGTTATTTTAATGTAATTTCATTTTTCTTTAAACCCTGGTAGAGACAGTCTCCAAGAAATCTATCTTCTTCAATAAAATGCAAACTGTATGTCTCACTTTTCCCCTGTTCATAAGAAAAAGTAAGAAGTTTTAACCACCACATTAAGTGTTATTTGTGGCTCATGATTGCCAATGGCTACATACTACCAGTGAAGTTCAAATTCAGGATATAGGTTTTGGGTTTTCTTCTGAAAGCTTCATTGCTTTGTTTTTTGCTGTTTTTGGTTTCGAGGATGTCCTGCAGCATTAGCAGTGAGGTTACGGCACACTAATTGTTGTAGTCAATCAAGAAGGTCATATTCCCTTTCTCCTGAGCAGTTAGAAAAGTGGTAAAAACTTACAGCTCATTTCTTGCCTCTCGAGCTGTATAGAGCAAAGGTGCACTTATTAAACAAAGGCAACTTATATGACCAGAGAGGTATGGTGTAATCAGACAGTGATTTGGGTACAAAACCTTTAAATAACTGTGAAGCTGTGTTTTCATCTGGATTTTTAAACTTTCGAATGTGAGACTGAATTGCTGTGCATCAAGTTGCAAGGCACATTTTTAGGCCAAATTATGACATAGTTCATGTGCACACATATCTAAATGTAGGCAGAATATCAATTACTATAGTAGCATTCAGAGTCAAGCGATCATGGTGTTTTCTTATTTGCACACCATAGCAAGCTCTATTTAATTTTTACAATTTTTAAGTGGGGATGAACATGATTTGCATGTCCGGTAAGCTGGAAACTGAGACACTGGGCCAAGTCAAAATTCAGAAAGTCAATCAAGCTACTGAAAAGTATATGACACAAGTATTCTTCCATGTTAGAATACTAAGCTTCAGTCTTACTTTTGCACAAAGATGCTCCAAGCAATTAAAGCTGGCATTTTAGGCTTGTACACTGTCACAAATCGAAGTATTTCTTCTGGGAGCTCTATTGGCCGATGTAATTGATTGAAACTTGCCATTTTCAATCGTGTAAATCTGATATGACAGGACACAAAAAAACCAAGGTAGCACAATGGCTTTTTCAGCCATCCAGACATAAGATTTTATGTAGTGCATAAAAGTAAGTCTCCAGCAGGTCTGGACTGCAAGTTTTCCACAAAAACACAGTCCTTATTGTACTTTGTCACTTGTACTCTTCACTTAGTTTCAGTATTTCTATCTGCATTCAGATAAAAATACCTAGCTTAATTTATCAGAAACACAGGAGAAAGTGTGAACAGGCACTCATGAAGGCCTAAACAGAGCCAGTCTCTTCTCTCACTGAGGCATATAGCCCCCTTGTCTCACAGTCTGTGGGAGGTAACTTTTTGGTATTTCATCAACTGACAGTGGATTTCCTTCCACTGCTTCAGGTCTCACAGGTAGTCCTTCAGTACTTGCCTGTAAAATATCTGATAGAGCAGCTTCCTGGGTATTTTTTTCCAGCCCAAGGCCCAACGACTGTGAACTCTGACCTGAGATCTGCAGTTGTGCAAATCCAACAAGATCCCCCTCATTAGCAGGTGTAATTTGCTTTGTTCTTTCAAAGCATGGCCTGTCTGTGTTGGTTTCATCCTGACCACTGCTTTGTTTGAAATACTGCTGCCTCTGTGTTGTACTGTCACCTCCTCCAGCATGATCCTCTGATCTCTCTTCTGAATCTAGCAGTGGCTGAGTCGACTCAGACCTTGAAAAGACTTGTACAGGTGTTTGGTCTCTGTAGCCATTAAGTACTACAGTTGAATACTGTACAGTGCTTGAAGTGTTTTGTGTAGTTTCACCTTCATCGCTGTCAGAGACGCTTTGCCTAGGAGAAGACATGCATGAGGATCCTCCAATACCACTGCTGTGCCCTTCTGAAGTACTTTTTTCCTTTTTAAGCAAGTCAAAGGGTTTTAGATCTTGTTCTGAAAAAGACTTCTTGTCATCAGCTTCTATTTCTACGACGCTTACATCTGTAAAGCTGCCTTCTGGATACATCTGATCTTTAGAACTAAAGTTATGCTGAAAGAAAGAGATGGATGTTGCCTAAGAGGAAGGTTATGTTAAAAATAATCCCCATTAAATATCTGAGTTTTTATTTTGTAATTGTTTCGAGTTTCTTCATCTAAGTTTTCTCCTTACCAAGTTCAGTAGTATCTCCAAAGTATGTTACGAAATGAAGGACATAGCTTTGTTTCCAATACAAAGTCTTAATTATGCAGCCATTCTAAAACCATAGTGGGTGTGCAAGCTTTGCCCTGATTTTAATTAAAAGCCATTTTCTGTGCAGCACAGGTACATTCTATATTGAGGCCATACATACATTACTTTCAATAACATATTCAACATCACAGCACTTCTTCACAGAAGTTAGCCACAGTTTACTGAACAGAATTTGCTATGTCATTCACCCCACATGGCGCATAAATTTTGCTGCCATCTCCTCATCCATGAGGAACTCTTAGAGCTGTCTTTCTCATTGATGACTTAACTGTGCAAACAAGTCACTTCAGGGTTTTAAGACCCTATAGGAATCATGAATTCTGTTTACTTAATCCCGATTTCCTGTGAATGAGTAAAATAATTAGGACTTGACCCTTCCAACTAGTAAACTGAATGTAATTCACAATGTTAAAGCCTGCTCTATGCTGTGAACTTGTGCTAAGGGCCATGTATTTCTAATGCTGAATCTACTGATGCAATAAAGTCTTCTAACCATATCATATCACAATGTCATGAAATTTAACAGTGGGTTTTTTTTCCATGGAATCCCTGTGTGCTACAAGACAGAAGACTCCCACTGGTTAGCTTATTTGAAACCTGGCAAACTGGAAGATACAGCATGCTGAAAGATGAGTATTACCTTAGCTGGAACTTGAGGAGACCACTGAGCGATGTTACTCTTGGATGGATCAGGGACAATAGGCCAGATATGCTTTTTAATTCTGTGAAGGATTAAAACCAGAATAAAATTACAAGATACACTCCCCAAATTCCTATGTTGATAGCAAGTACTGCATAATCCAGAACACCACTCCCTTACAGAGCAATTTTGCAAGAATATTTATTTCTGAATAGGAATGCCTCCTGCACTTCTTTACTTCTTTGTAGGAAGCTGTACTACTGAGCAAACCACAGCACTGCACTTATTACTCCTCTACACGTTAGATGTATCCATCCAACACAAGGCAAGTCAACAAATGGTAACTGTTAGTGAGGGATTTTCAGCACTCTAGCATCTACAGAGCAATTATTTAGACAAAGTCTACAATGTATGTCAGTATAAAAAAAACAAACACCATACTGTTGCTCTTTTAAGGTAACTATGACCATCACATCGGTCAAAATGTAAGTCAACTTCACAGCTAAAAATAAAGTGAAAATATCTGAAGAAAAACTTGTTCAGTCTTCTGTAACTCTGAGCTCTTAAGTTTAGAAAGATTACTTAACAACAGATCTTTCTGTAGATAAATCACCCCCAACCAAACTTTGAAACTGCTGCATCCATCCTGCTCTTTATATGCAGGCTCCAAAACCAAATCCTCTGTAGGAGAACTTTGAAGAACATTGCAAGATGGGCTTTTCAACTTACGTCCATTAAGAACTGATTTTACAAAGAGCAAGGAGGTCAGAAGGGAAAGGGCACAAAATGCTGTCTTTTAATTAGACAGAAAAGATAGCTGAGTGGGGACACGGGGGAGATGCTACTTCTTGCCAGGGAAAACACTTCAGCAATAAGCTCTCAGACTAAAGCCACAGACAAGAGCTCTGGGGTAGAGGGAGCAGGAATAGGCAGGATGTTTCTCAGCAGATAGTAAGTAGGCACAGAGTTTGACTGAAGTTATGCAAGGAAGATAAATGTCTGCCTAATTTTTTTGGCTGTAGAGCTTAAAGTTTGCTAACGTTGTAATTAAAGAGCTTGAATACAGCCAGCAATCAGATCTGTGCTTCACAAACTAGGGACCATCATTCCACTCTCATATGACGACTAAGAAAGCAACACAGGCAGTATATCCTGATCAAAACCTAACAAACCTATTCCTGACCAACTCTAGCAAGAAAAGCAGGAATTTCCTTGAAGGATTGAGTCATGGAACATTTAGTTTGTGTGCTGATGGTTAACAGTAAGAAATTAGTATCAGAAGAGGCCTTGATGTCTCAAGGAAAACACAAAAATGTTTATCAGCAATCGATGTATGTGCATTTTACCTTTTTTTCATCTAACTGCAGAATATTTACTTGTTTGTATTGAATTATTGCCATCTGTTATTCCCAGAAAGATCAGAAGCATAAGGGAAAGACCTCACTTATACTTACAAGTCACGTTTGTTGAAGCAAAACAAAACTCCAAGGAGCACGATCAACAGGAATGCTAGACACACAGGTACGACTATGGCTTCAATTTCTCCTTTCCCTGAAGAAAATGAAGAGAAGCAGTTATAGCCCAGTTTGGCATTTAAGGAACTCAGCAGCAGCATACATTCCCAAAGAGACAGAGAGAATCTGAAACCGAATACACCCGCCTCGCTCAGTCTTAATCTTCACCTTCAGAAGAACCTTTTCACCACACGAAAAGAGCCTGTTGGTGAAAACATGAAAAGCTTTGTCCCAACAATCTAATGCCTTGCACGAACAAAAAACATAGGTTGCTCTAGAAGCTGTAATACTGACAGAGCAAGTAACTTTACAGTTTGGGCAGATATGACAGTAACATCTATGTGGTCCAGGTGTTTCAGTGCCCTACTAGCTGCCATAACATCATGGTCAAATAAGTCATGTAAGCAAAGTCACTTATCATCCATCAGTTTATTCTGTACACAAATACACCCTCTGGCTGGAAACACTTAAGGCTGCATTATTGCTACATATTCCTTCCAATGTTATTTGCATTCTTAAAGTAAACCTTACAGAATGCTTAGGGAAGAGCAACACTATACAGAAAAAAAAATTAAAAACCTGCTAAATCTAAAGTGATTTCCACACCTAAGTTCAGTTAATGTTGTCGCTCATACCATTACAAATAGGAAGCACTCTCTAAAGCTGAACATACAATAAATTTAACTCTTCAAAATTAGTCTCTATAGAGAGTCGTAGCAAACTTAAATAGTGATATGAATGAGAATGCAGAACCTGAGGAAGGGTTGTAGCAGTGGCATGGCTGACTGGCACCTAGATTAACAGATCAAGATCCCAGCGCAGCTCTGCAGCTTCTCAGGACACAGTTACCAAGATAACAAAGGCCAACCTACCTCGAGTCTAGAACAAAGGCTCTAGACTCTTTAAGACCAGGGTAGGAGCCACAGACACCGGAAGACAAGACAAGGGGACTCAGTAAATCCTAATGACTTGTACAAATTTGGGGCAAAAGAATAATATAACCTGAAGTATATACAAAACATCCAAAACCAGCATGTTTGCCAACATAAAAGAGCAATCCAGGAGACCTGCAGAGGCTAGCTTGTCCTCTGTACAATCAAAAGAAATCCTGACTAAACTACCTCTTTGCAACTGACTACCAGATAGGCTACCTGAGTGTCCCACACCTTGTGAGTATGACTGCAATTGAAACTTACTTTCTTTCAAATAAAATCACCTTCCCCTCATATCAGTTCTTGCACAGAGCCTTGCTATGCTGTTGCAACATTATTTCCTACTCCTACTAGTTGTGCTGCTCTTCCTTACCAAATTTCTGTGTAGTAAATGTAAAATCAGGACCACTCCTGCCTCCTTCATCTGTGTATGCCATCATCCGCACAGTATACAGTGTGTCGCTGGTTAGAGAAGAGAGGGTATACTCTGTCTTGGAAGGATCCACTGTCACAGCTAAGAGAGGGAAAAATTTGTACTAGTTTTCTGTACGATTTATTAGATCTCCACAAACACAGTAGCATTAAGACATCATGTCTTCAGATGTACGAGACAGTTTCAGTAGAACACATGGCTGTATGGAAAATACGACACAAAGACTACAAAACTGTACAAGAAATGCTGACATTTATTTGTTTCTATTCAAGTGTTTGAATTTAGTCTATTTCTTGATGATATTTTATGCATTGACTTCCTGTGGGTTTTTTTTACCCAGAATGTAGCTACAAACTAAACTAGTAGTAAAGTTGAGGCTTAAAGGCCTCTAATAAGCATAATACATGGGTAACTAGAAATAGCTAGTTACTAACTAGAAAAAACATGGTTAACTAGAAGTAACAAGTAGGGTAGGCATAAGTAATTGGCCCTTCCAATTGAAGCAGATCTAAAAAAGAAAAACTTCTGATAGTGCTAGATCCTTGTTGTATGCCTGCAGGTCATACACACTACTGAGAACTGAAATGCACTTAGAACAACATGTTTTACATCAATAATATATTGATCTAGAGCTTCAGGAGGATTAAAAATCTCCCCCTTTTTTTAAGGCTTTATCATAGTTAAATGCAGTCAGCTCCTTTGCATCTTGAATGGTCTAGCTTCATCTTGCTATACCACCATCTCCTCCTGTATTTAGACAGAAAGATGGGAGTACAATACCCAGAAATCAGCTTTCAGAAACCAAACTCCGTCATGCATAGGCTGAATGTTCTGAATTCTCTATTAGGGACTTTTCTGTTTGGTATGGAGGAGAGCTATCTCTCAGACATCAGCTTTATGTCATCAGAACAGGCTGTCAACCACACTCAATTCTGTATCTTGTTTTTCAGGAACATGTATTATGAAGGAGGCAGATGGAATACTTCAATGCCACAAGCACTTCTCTGCTTTCTGTTACCTGTTTCATTTCCATCAACAGTTTTGTAAAATATGGTGTAACTCCTGATAAATCCATTTTGTTCATCCACTGTGAGATGATTCCATGTCAAAACAGCTTCAGCTTTTCCTACTTTTTTTGTCTGAACAGTTGGTCCTTTTGAAGGACCTGTAACGGGAGATGAAGATTAGTTTCTCTGTTGGGCACCACTGTATCCACAGAAGCAGCGTATCAATCAGCACTGAATTGCTGCTGCATAAAAACTTCAGTGGAATAGCTGGACTAACTCATCTGCAAAGCATTATTTTCAGACAATGTAGCAACTCCAAAGATGTTTAAAAGAGAAACCTCCAGGAAAAATGATATGAAAAACAGCCACCAGCAGATCACATGAAATCTTCAGCTGAAGTTAATTAGTCTTGGCTTCATACTTGAAATTTAAGAACTATCAGCATAGAAATGTACTATACCAATAAAATAACAAAAGCATGCCAAATTGTCTGATAAAGGTTGGAAAAAGGGAAAGAGCCAGCCACAGACATCTGTTTAACTCCTAAATACTGTAAATAAGCAGAATGGATGTTAGACAGGGTAAGATCAATTACGTCAGATAACCCTCATTGGTAGGACCATTTTTCATTACATAATCCACAATAAAGCAAACATCTCATTGGTTTTAGTCAAGAAAGTCAGTTTATGTGCTCCAAGATGACTGTTTTGTACTTACGATCCTGCTGCAGCTAAGCCTTCACAGACTGTACACTAAGCCTTCACAGACTGTCCACTTCCCTGACCATCAGCATATAGAGGGTACACAGTTATCAAGTAACACTTGAATGGCTTTATATCACCTAATAAAAGAAATTTAAAATATGTTGTTTCACAGACGGTTGAATTCCTCACCATCCTTCTCATTTACTTCAAATACAGAGTTCTGTGTTTTGGCTGTTTCATTAGATGCACTCGTATCTAACGCAACTGACTTTATTTCTAGAGCTCATTGATACACTGCTCCAAAATATTAACTGAAGGAACAATATAATGGTTCACATTCAAACGTTAAATTTAATAAACAGACTTAATAGAAGTCCCTTTTTTTCCTAATTTATTTTAAATAAAAAGCCTTTATCTGTCTGCAGCACTGAACCCCAAAATTACTGATTTGAGCTACTGATTGCAATCTGAAAAGAAGTGTGAAGCTGGTCAAGTTTCATTGTTTGAACTGAAAGAGGGATCAGAGAATTTGATTTTGAAGGAACTCAGCCTGTTCGCTATTTTAATTGTTCCCAAGAACAGCTAAAAACAAAATGCAGACAAAATCCTTGCTGTTACATAATATAATTTCAAAATGCAATATTAGATACAGTTTTATATTTGCCAAAAATATACCGATACTTCAATACTCAGGATAAACTAAAGGAAGCCCTCAGCATTATCTTAGATTCCTGTTCTACAATAAAATTCTAGTCAGCATGAGGACATTCCTCACTTTGAGAATACTTACTAAGTTTTTAGAGTGTTCTATAGAGTATTTGTAGACTTATGTGCTAAATACCTTTTAAGTATGTTCCTTGAACATTTCCTGGTTCGTTTTGCCATTCTATGATGCAGTCTGAGCTGTTGGACACCAGACACCATTCAATCACGTATTTAAGGACATAACTGTTAGGAGCAGTCCACCCTACCCACAGCTTGCCATCTTTAGGTAGTGTTCTAACATTCTTCACAGGAGCTGTGATGAAACAAAACAGGAAAGTGATAAATACTGACAGTTCTCCCACTAGATATTCATAATAATAGCTATTTTGTCAAACATGGATGCTTTTGCATTATAGTAATGGTGACAATTTGACAGTTCCTAAGTAAATGTAAAAGCCATTGTCTGCAATTTGGAAGCTTATGTCTGAATCTTTGTATGAGAGATCCGAAATAAGCAGTATTAGACTATTTAAAAACTGGAAATTAGACTCAGCTTCTCTGTTCTCAAACACAGTAAGTTGCCTTATTGCACAGCAAAGAGATACTGTGTTTCCTCCAAGTGAAATGGTCTATTTCAGAGGGAAATCAAACTTTGAGACACATCTAAATTCACATTCTAATCCTCACACTCGTGCACCTTACCAAGTACCTCTAGCTGCAATGCTACTCTGTTTGTAACATACCCTTAGTTAAATAGTTGAATAGTTTTAGAACCTGTGGCTCCCTTGGTGTTTGCACAGCACCTGTCTGTATACTTATTTTTCACTTCGTGTCCTGGTAGGGTGCGGACTGTCTAAGAGAAGGCTGGAAGTAAGGAGAAACCAGCCTGTAATTACTAGTACTGTACAACGAAAGGAACATGAACAGTAGGGAAACAGTGGAAACAGATGACAAAGCAACCAGGCAAGATACTGAAAGTGTATGAGAGTGAGACTGGGACAAGAGAGGAAAGGGGCAGGGGAGAGATCAGAAAGCAGAAGGAAGAATGATGGTGAGACGATAAATATGCGAAGTAAAGGATGCCTACTTCCCAACCCTTCAATTTTTTAAAAAGAAAGCAAAAATGCCTGCTCTGCTAAAAAAAGAAACAATAGGGAATATAGCACTGTTGTGGTTTAACCTGGCAGGCAGCTGAACACCATGCAGCTGCTTGCTCATTCCCCTCTCCTCAATGTGTGTGTGTGGGGGGAAGTGAAACCCATGGATTGAGATAAAAACAGTCTAATAAAGGAAAAGAATAACAACAACAATAATGGTAATAGAATATACAGAATATATAAAACAAGTGATGCACAATGCAATTGCTCACCACCTGCTGACCAATGCCCAGCCCGTTCCGAGCAGTGATCACTCTGCCCCCGACTAACTCCCCCCAAGCATGATGTCATATGGTCTGGAATAGCCCTTTGACCAGTCTGGCTGTGCCCCCTCCCAGCTTCTTGTGTACCTGGTAGAGCAGAGGAAGCTGAAAAGTCCTTGACTGGTGTAAGCCCTGCTCAACAACAACTAAAAACATCAGTGTGTTATCAACATGCTTCTAGTACTAAACCCAAAACACAGCACTATGCCAGCTACTAGGAAGAAAATTAACTCTGTCCCAGCTGAAACCAGGACAAGTGCACAGTGGCTCTAAGGATCAAGAAGAGCAAAATAGTGCACACAGCTCCAAAAGAACCTGTGAGTACATAAACACACGTTCCCTAGTAAAAAGTGGCAGCATAATTATAAGGCATAAGACTGTAGATACATTCAGTAATACTTTAATGATGTGTGTAATTTTACAACACTGAAGATTTCTTACAAAAGCCATGCAGATGCATTTGAAAGAGATGTTACTATGACACTAACCTTTTGAATTACTTGCTGGGATAAGTAAAACTGATGGGGGGGATGCCCCAACTCTGTTCCGGGCAATCACAGTCACCTCGTAAGTTCCGTTTGGCAGTTTTAATGTAAGGTTGGTGGTACTAACATTATATTTCTCTGGTGGACTAGAGAGAGATGATTTAGCTCTGACGGTCACCTCATACTGCAAGATTACTCCATTGGCTTCAAATGGCTCCAAAGCCTGTTAGAAACACATCTTTGATTAGACTGATATTGCACAAACAAGACTTAACCTTTATTGCCTTTCATGCATAATTTAAAAATCTGAGAGCAAGACATGTTATGCAGATGAAAAAGCTGCATATTTAAGGAAAGCACAAATAACCTGTGTTCGTTTCTGTAAAGCAGTAATTTCCACAACTATTTCTGGCTTAAATCTTCTTTTTCTTGGCTTGCAATCCTACCTAGTAGTTTAATAAAAGCTATTCTGTAAAGATTGCAGAGGATGTATTGATAAACCTTGCATTTTATGTGAGTTTACAACATAATGACATAAAAGGAATCTCTTCAGCTACATTGAACCTGAAAGCAAAGCAGCCCGAGTAGGTTTTTTTTTTTTTTATTACATATGGAAGAATACTTGATTTTGTGTAGCAATATTAGTTTTCAGATAACTATGAGAAAATTGGTGAAACTGTGAAGTAGCACCAGTTTTCCAATTCTAAGCTAAATAACATCAGAAGTGGCACATGGCATATGAGTTATATCAGAAAATGATGTCATATCAATATACATGTAACTTCACACAACCCACCTAGTAATAGGGAAAAAGTAGTAGTAAAAAGACAGCTAGATCAAATCTGACGAAGTTCACAGACCAAAATAAAGCAAGAAATGGGGACTAACTGAAATCACATTCACTTTTGCAGCTTTAGACTAAGCCAACTAGATACAGCAGCCCAGCACATGCAGATGTGCAGTGCTGTATTTAGTAAGTTTGGCCTCTGGAATGCCTCTAGGCTTAATGGATTTTGCAGCTGGAGTATTCCTGTCCAGACAGTGTTACAAAAGTTTTAGGACACAGCAGAAGGCATAACACGAGGGTTTACTTCATTCAAGCGAAAGTTTCCAGTTCCACAGACTGCTTAAAGGACAGCAAGTCAGGAATCTGAAAGTGGGTTCTGTATACTCTCAGTCACAGACGTTTGCCAGTTAACTGATGGCCTTTAAATCTGTACTTATTAACTTTTTGTAACTAATTATTATAATAAGAATACTAGAGTTACTTCTCATATCAATAAAACCTGTACTATGCCAGCCATCTATCTACTTAAGTTTGTTGAGGTAAATTTTGCCACTTAAAAACTCATGTTTTTAGAAGAATGCTCAATTCCTGTAGTTTATTATGTTGCTTTACCTTCCACATCAGATGCACAGTCCAGGAAGCTGGTGAGTGAGATGCATCAATGATCCTCCATATGGGTGGTCCTTTAGATGGTTCTAATGAAAGAAACAAAGCTTAACAAACTTTCTGGCGTCAGTACTGTAAAAAATTCATGTGGTATTTTCACTACAAATTTCATTTCAAAGTAGAATGAATCAATCTATTACAGTGCGTAAGGCAATAAAAAAAATGTTCAGAGTGACCTCCTTTGTAAGGGCCTTACCCCTAGCAGTAAGATGATCTTAAAACGCATTTATATTTATAATCTTGCTAGATTGTATTTCCTCTGGAGGTTCTTTTACTGCATTTTTTTTATATTAAGTATTATGGGGTTTTGGCTGTTTTACCTCCAAAAACCAGTATCAAGTCTATAGTGCATCTTGTCTCTTATGCTTTACATCAGGAAGGAAAGGGAACTGGGAACTGAGGCAAAGGGACCTCTTTCTTAACAATCTCATTTGAGTATCTTGATTTGATTCATATGAAGCAGAAGCAATTGTACATCTTGCCTAATACAGATCATGAATGCAACATGACCTGCCTCATGTTCATTTCCTACTATAACACCTCTGTTCTGAGGCTAAAATAAGACATAGGTACGTAAGTCACTAACAGTAGTATTTTTGCAAAGCTAGTCACCACAGCAAGAACGGCAACACCATCTGAATAGGCAGGCAGTCTTGAAATCCTCATTGCTCAGGCTGAGATAGTAACCACAGAAACCAAAACCTTAGTGTCATTAGGAGTTGAAGAGAAGTGACTAGAATATTGAAGAGAATTTTACAGCATCTCCCCTAGAGAAAGTAAATTTTGCATAAAGCTGAAGCAATGCCATTACACACACATAGATTCCACTTTGCTTAAACAAGTAGGGTATATACTGTAATATTTTTCTTACTTCTCCAACATAAGATGACATGTGAATTCAATCAAAACTCATTACTGGTAACTCAGTTCAGATAAATAAGGAAGGATTTCTGATCCAGTGCAGTCAAGCTCCAAGCACAAAGTGGTGCTTTGACAATGAAACCTACATTGGTTTAACTCTGTTTAAAGACATGTACCAAAATGCTGCACTAAACAGACTGCTTAAGAGTGAGCCTTGGAAGGCACTAAGGAACAGATAGGGTATTACAGAAAGGAGACCAGGAAGAATACAAGCAGGAATAGCTAATGTATATTTTAAAAATAAAAATAAATAAATAAAGAGATCAGGCCGACTTAGAAGCTGAACAGATATCACAAAGTATTTGTTGAAGTCGGAGGGAAGAATAGATTCCCTACTGGGTGTCAAGCACACAACCAGAAGGTCCATTCATTGGCTCTGTATGGGTAAGGATCAGTATAGGCCAGAAACAAAGCCAATCTTGCAGTCTATCAAAGTAGAAATGAAACGGAAACAGGTCCAAGCATGAAGTAGTTTCACTCCTCACAACCTTAGAATTCAAAGAGGAGTTTTTAACTGATAATAACCAAATTCCTGGAAAAAACAAGACATAGTATCTCTACATCGTTTAATTTTTTTTGAAGTCAGAAATCAGAAACTGATTCCCAATGCTGCTGCTACTGATGACTCAGAAGGAAACCAAACAAGCTTTTAAAAACAAATCCCTTTGACAGTGATTTACTAATGCCAGAATCCCCAGAAATCACAGTGCAGCAAACCTGCTCTGCCGGACATAAAGATTCTTGGCTACAGTCACTATTTGGAGTTAATAAGTATATGCTTCCTGATAAGGATGAGGTAGTAAAACAATCACCAAAAGATTTCAAAATTGCTGAAATGCTTGCATATTGCTTCCTCATCATGATTGTACATTTGTGCCTTTGCATTTAATGGTTCTGTTGAAACTTTACTTGATAGTTATAGTACTTAACACTTGGAAATACAACAGTTGGATAAAACCATGAAGAAATATAGAAGTATACCTTCCTGAATATACTAGTGGCAAATACACCTGTATCTTGGTAGCTTGCTACCAAGACAGACATCAAATCTTTTGCTTATGGAAAGGAAACAGATAGGGAATCTTATGGGATATGGGTCTAACAGTCCTAGACAAAGCACAACATCTAAAAGTCTGTTTTATAATTTGATTGAGGTCAATAATAAAGGTATAAGTAACTTCAGTGTCCAGTGGCTGCTTGTTTCATTTAGTCTTTGCAACAGGCAAATGTACAGTAAAAAAAATTAAAAAAAAAAATCAATGAATAAAATTGTCTGAGCCAAACACTTGGTAGAAAAAAAAAAGACCAGGGAACTACAGACCCCATGACCTCCTTTCCAACTTAAGTTATTCCACTATCCTAGAAATTTGCAAGTGTATCCAGGTATTTACAAGAGGTGACCACACCTCTGAAGTTGTCTGTAAGCAAACTCAGAATAGGAAGTTATTTTACTGTCAACTTATTGCTGCAATAGCAAAAAATGCTAACTGATTAGCAAGCAATGCAGAAAAAGCATGACTATTCTGTTATCACTAGGAAAGGTAGCTACAACAATTTGTTAAAACACTGGTCTACCAGCAGAAAACAGACTGTATTTATATTTGCAGTGTAGCACAACTAGTGGCAGTAATGTTCCTCAACAGGTTACTGCACACTCAAATTAGTTCATTTCACCTTTAGCAAGAAGCAAGACACTAATGGATTGTGTGCTGGCACAGAGAGAGATTCAGATTCAAGAAGATACTAGTTGTACCTCTCATGCATCTATTAAAGACATTAAATTAGTTCCATTTCAGCCTAAGTAGGCTATTCAGACAAATGACAGAAGGAAAACAGACCATAGAAAGCTAAGTTATAAGTCAAAGCTCAAGGCTTTTATATGAAGAGCAAATTAAAGGGCCAACTCTATAGGTCTAGGTTGTGTCTGTATATACACTGGATGTATTTTTGTTCTGTTAATGGAAAATGTAAGCAGCCGCTGTCTCAGAATGGGATTTTTCATACTGTAACAAATGCAAGGGTGTAATTTTAGTGTCAGTGATCCAATAACTACCACTCAGTTATTGTTGTGCAACTTTATTTTGTACTAGTTTACAGTTGCTGCAACAATTGTTAAGTTATGAAATGCTGCAAAATAAAACAGCCAAACAAAATAAAAAAATCAGTAACAGAAAATGCCAGACATACTCAACTAATCATTTTGGCACAACTCAGTGGCAGAAGGCACAGTCACTGTACTTAAGAAAAACTTGCAGGACAGCCTCTCTAGTAGGGAAATACTCCAATGACTTCCATGAGCTGTGAAGTATATTAAATTCATAACACAGTGAGTTGTAGTTACTTTAATGCCACAGTACATTTCAAGCAATGCATGTGTTCATAAACAACTAGAAGCAATCCATTAAGTTAAAAAACATGTTGTGGAATGAAGCAGACACAGATCTTAAAAGACACTGAGTGCAGTAACCATCCTGAAGGAATACAAATGAGTCCAGGGCAATGCAGCACATCTGCAGAACATACAGTTCAGTGGAAACAGACAACGTCCTAACAGCCGACTGGTGCATCACAAGGAGTTCAGAGGCCAGGCAAATTGATGAGCTGTTTGTAGTGTGAACAGCAGCAGCAACTTTGCAAAGCTGAGGATTTGTTCCACAAAGCACTGAAGGCTGATACTTGCTGAGGCTCTCCAGCAGTTTTTTTTTTTTTTCTCCACAGGGCTGTGAACTTAACCTAGTGGTTTGCTATCTTTTGTGTATCTGAAGTAGTAATCAGTTTATACTTTGAAGTTGTATATATCCTGTTTGCAAAGTCCTTTTGTGGAAGACCAAACATGATCCAAATAATGCCCCTGAAGAGCTGATATAAGAAGTTTTCCTCATTAAATCATGATAGCAGCAATTCAGTGTTTGTCCCTACTGCAAAGGGAGAGAATATTAGAGTCCAGATCTACAAGATGACAACTCCTATAATTATGTCATCAAGCAAGGAAATTGTAAGGAAACAGTGATTTTTGTGATTATATATAGCCAAAATAAAACCATTATCCACACAGACTCAATTTTGCTTAAATCAGCAGTTTGATAGCATTTTCTTTTTTATGCCTCCCACAGTGTTAACCGTATCAGTGATGAGCAGCAACACTCTTGATTATTGTGTGTAGCATATTGTAAATAATTGGGTACAAGGCAGTGCAGTGGCAGCTGTAAGTGACTCTGACAAGCAAGATGTGCAAGTGTTGTAGATGCAGAATACCTTTGGAAAAGTTGACAGTAAACCAGAATGTTTTTTAGATGCTTTGGTGTATGAGGAACTACATTTCCTATATGCACATTATTTCACATCATTGCTTTGCTAAGTTTGTGAAGAAGTCTATGTACCCTATATGACTAAAATCTTCTGTTTCATGCTTATTGATGCTTGTTCACCTATGACTTTATTTAATGGCCTCCTAAACACCAAGTTGTTCACAGACTAAGACAGCCTGTCTACCAAAACACCCCCCAAACTTTCAGACAGGCAGAATAGTTTGTTACAGAGGATAACCTTCAGAACAAAAAAACCCAAGCATAAAGCCTACATCTCTTCTAAAAGACTTGAAGATACTTTCTGTGAAGAAAGCTTTTCTTCCCTACCCCCCATTTTAGCTGTTTTCAGGAAGCACCTTCAGACTAGCTTTATGGGAAGCTATTCTCATGCTCCTTGGAATGCATGGGTCAAGTTGGTCAGTACTGAAAGTAACTCAGGAGACCCTTGTTGCATGTATAAACAAATAGCTCAAGCAAGGATACACACTTTCAGCTGGCTATGGCCAAACTGCTAGGCACTCACACATTTTGAAAGTCAGTGACCTACTTTTATGTATTACTTACTGTCTTCAGTGGTCACCCCAGTCTTCTCTTCACTCCAGTCACTCCAGTAGCCCACTCCATCTTCCTTCATGCAACGAATTGAAAAGACATACTCTGTGTAGGGTCTGAGCCCTTGAACACTGAATGAAGTTCTTGGTGAAGCTGTATCTTCAGGAGGAACCTGTAAATGGAAGAAAGATTTTAGAGGCACTGATCAAAAATTGTAAAGCTGAGTTCTGTGCTATTAGGGCTCCCATCCAAGAGAGCTCCCCACTGCACACACACCCAATCCAAACAGCATAGTTTTTCTTCCCTCTTATTGCCAAGAGCTTCAATTCTCAACCATGTTTTGATAAGGGATCCATCATAGTTGTATTTATCAGCTATAATACAATACATCCACTAGACTAGGTAAGCAGCTGTCTCAGGACAATCTCTCTGTTCTGTTTTCTTTGTTAGTTAATGTCTACCTCTCCTTCCTTCCCCTGTAATTCCTCTACTTACTGATCTCTAATATCCTGCCTCACATTTCAGAACTTTGCTAGGTTATCTGCTTGATTAGTGATTGCAGAATACCAGTGCTAAAAGCCTTCTATAAAGCTAGTGAATCCAGGATCATTGCTTCCACTGATACAGAACAGTGTTTCTTAACTGACATTGGAAAGAGTTTGTTTTAGAGTAGTTTATACTTTTACTTTAGAGTTTGTTTTAGAGTAGTTATACATGAGTTTATCTTGGATTAGGCACTGAATGGCAGAAAATATTCTTACTGTACAGAAACAGATGTGTGATGTAGGTAATAGATGTATGTAGGTACACACTGACTCCATCACATTATTCCACTTGCAATTAAGGTTTTTTTATAGTGACCAACCCTGCAAGAGGAATTACTGCAGATTAAACAGACATGCAGGACACTCAATAGGTTAATCCTGAGTGCAAGGAATTGTCAAAGTCAAGTTTTACCACAGCTAAGAAAGCTCAGTCATTTTAAAAGTTACTATTTCAATGGTATTGTGCACATGTTAAAAGGGCAAAACAAGTTAAAATGACTTAATAGGGCAAGGTATCAACAGATCCTGGAGTTGCAGAATAAGCTGTGTGGGACAGTGCTCTTTAAAATATCAATACAGGTGATCTTACTAATCAATCTCTGCATCTCAAGCTTGAAAAGTTCCTCCAAAGAAACACAACACAATAGTCACAAGCAGCTGCGTTATGCTATCTGCTTCAAACACCATATTTTGCTAAGTCAGAAGCAGTCTTCCACCAACAAGTCATGAAATTCAGAGTAATTTTGGGCCTCTGTACTGAAAACAAAAGATGGGAAAAACTTCATGAAAAGAGTTTTTCTGGAATACTGCTCTTCTGAGAGAAGGCTTAAGAAAGGCTATTGAAAATATGTCCACAGATGATGCAGAAGAAAACACAACTCTTGATGACATGAACATATTACAGGGCACTACAGGTAAGGCGTATTTCTGACTCTTTTCCAGTTCCTTGACTGCATCAGGCTTAAGGCATGTATGCAAGACAACCACATCTACTGTTACAGAATCACAGAATCACTTAGGTTGGAAGAGACCCTTAAGATAATTGAGTCCAACTGTAAACCTAGCATTGCCAAGCCACCACTAAACCATGTGCCTAAGCACCTCGTCTGCTCGTCTTTTAAATACCTCCAGGGATGGGGACTCCACCACTTCCCTGGGCAGCCTGTTCCAATGCTTCACAACCCTTTCTGTCAAGAAATTTTTCCTAATATCCAATCTAAACCTCCCTTGGCACAACCTGAGGCCATTTCCTCTTGTCCCATTGCTTGTTACTTGGGAGAGGAGACCAACACACCCCTTGCTACAACCTCCTTTCAGGCAGTTGTAGAGAGTGATAAGGTCTCCCCTCAGCCCCCTTTTCTACAGGCTGAACAACCCCAGTTCCCTCAGCCGCTTCCCATAAGACTTGTGCTCCAGACCCCTCAACAGCTTTGTTGCCCTGCTCTGGACACACTCCAGTGCCCTGCCCCAATGTCCTTCTTGTAGGGAGGGGCCCAAAACTGAACACAGCATTCAAGGTGCAGCCTCACCAGTGCTGAGTACAGGGGGACAATCAGTTCCCTACTCCTGCTGGCCACACTATTCCTGATACAAGCCAGGATGCTATTGGCCTTCCTGGCCACCTGGGCACGCTGCTGGCTCATATTCAGCAAATACTGACCAGTACCCCCAGGTCTTTTTCCGCCAGGCAGCTTTCTAGCCACCCTTCCCCAAGCCTGTAGCATTGCACGTAGCACTGTTGTGCCCCAAGTGCAGGTACAGCAAGTTCAAAAAGGCATCCCAGCATTGTACAGTGTTTGCCCAAGTTTTAAATGACATTTAGATCGGCAGTTTTGCATGTGCATGGAAAGATGGAAGTTCATTAAGGTTCTAGATGTTGCATACACAGAATAAAAATTCAAAATAAACATACTACAACACGATGGGGAGGACAGCAGAGAAGGCCACAAAGAAAGGACAAGGTCACTGTACTCTAGATTGTGTCAACCCCCCCTGTAGATCACAGCCTTCATGAACAGGCCAGTTTAGCTTCCTTGGCACACCACATAAGGCCCACGGATAATAAAGTGAATCCTCTGAACTGCAGCAGTGAGGGAACTCCTTCTGCAGTTTGACAAATAGCTGGGTTACAGCAGAAGAGTTACAAGGGACATTAGTGGTATTACCTGCATCCAGTTTGTGTCACTGGTGATCTTATAGCGAATATTGAATTTCAGCTTCATCACAGCTGGTGAAATTCGATTCTCCCAGGAAAGCTTCAGAACAGTAGGTAGTATTCCCGAGTTGACTGATAAGTTGTGTGGAGGCAGAGGTTTAACTAGAAGAGAAGGAGTCAGAGTCAGCTCTACAGCTGTATCTTATCATGCCTCTGGTAGTAGGTACACTATGCTATAACACTACCACTAAAGCCTTTCACAAGCTCAGAAGGCTACTACTTCAAACTAGTTTCTAAAGCAGACTACTCAACAAGAACTTGCTGTCTGAACTGTGATGAAATATCTCACCTTCCCTACCCTTGTCCTGCACAGTTCAAGTTCTAGTCAACAGTATTTTGGCAGTGTTAATTTTTATAGTGAAGAAACATTAACATACCAATTCAGAAATATGCACAGAACCAGCAATTATGTACTACTAAAGCTTTATTAAGAGGCGTATAGTTACCAATCTCAATGGGATCAAGAACAAGAGGATCAGATTCAGCCTTTCCAAGGGCATTTGCTGCTTCTACCCAGACCTCCAGGTTAACAAAGAACTGAACATCAGTAATTGTACAAGAATTGTTTACATCTTCTGGTATACAGTCAGGGAAGTTCTCTTGTGGCCTAAATAAAAGAGAAGGAAAAACAAGGTATAAAGCAGTAAGTCTTGTTTCCTTTAGAGAACCTTTAAGTAGATTACAGTTACCAGTTTAGCTCATGTTTCCCCTCTGCCATTATCTTTGTAAGCAGAGGGGCAAGAAGAAAAGGTGAAGAGATTAGAATGGCTTTTTCAAAATTTCCAAATGCATGAGCTGAATTTGAAATGCATGATTGCATTAGAATAGAGATTAGAATAAAATCTCTTGGCTTCAAGTCACATATCTTAAAATACACAAGCCACGGTGATGTAATTATGAAGTTGTATAAAACCTGACTTAGCTTAAAAAATAAAGGTCAAGAATTGATAAATTTAATCAAAAAACAATACAGCTAGTAAGTAGAAGCATATTCATGCATTAAAAGATGTAGTCAGTATTACCTGCATAACCTTCAAGAGTACAGTGTTACAGCTGCAACACATCATCATTTCTGTTCACCATCTTCTGCTGCACTAACAGCAGATAGTTCTAGGGGCATCAGGAGATTTGCAAAGCATTAAGGCTTTCTATCCATCCATACTTTCTACTACACTTGTTACCAGAACACTGCAGCAGAATGGGGTAGATGGAAAGCTGTAGGCAGTCATTCCTGTTTCCAGAGCAGAGCAACAATTCTGTCCACTCCATTTTAAACTATGGGAGACCATTTGAAGAGTTTGAAAAATACGTAAGTTAATTTGGTTTCACAGGAGAAATACTTTTGCTGAAGCCTTCACATTAGGATTAATCATAGACAAGTAACATTCTGAGTTCTTAGGAAGCAGAGAGTAGATAATACCTCTACAAAATCCAGTCACTATATGCTGGTTCCTCTACTTAGAATCATGGAATGGTTTAGGTTGGAATGGACCTTTAAAAATCATCTAGTCCAACCCTTCTGCAATGTACTTGTTTAGAATGGGATAAAGCAGTCACCACAGAAAAACATAAAATATATAATTCAGGTCCAGTCACCTAATGATTAGGTGTATTGTACTCAAGCCACACTAATCATGTATTTGAAGAAGTGAAAAATACAAGATAGCTGTTACTCCAAAACAAGTTCAGCAACAAAATTTCAAGTCTGACTTAGAATGACTTTAAATGTGAACTTCTTTAACTCTTCCCTTCTCCCCAGAACAGACAGCAATGCTTCATAAAACTGGATTTCAGTTAAGAACTCTTCCAAAGTATAAAGAAATTTCAAGGGAATTATAGTTTAGCCTACAAATATTCTGCAAAATTTAGACATTCTATAGAGTGCTACTTACCACCTGTATTTCAACCTAAAGTGAGTGTCCAGGAATGTATGCCTTCCAGGGTTCCAGGTACAAGTCATAGGATATGTGAGTTTTGACACCTGACGCACAATGCAACTCAAGTTCTTGGGTTTCTCTGGGGGCACTGTACAGAAAAAGTTCACAGTAATTGATCTATATACACATTTTAGTCCAGTAAGAATCACGCTAAGTGTTCCATTAGAGCAATTTCAATGAACATCGGAAGTATTTATAGTCAGATTTATTTCTAAAGGCAAAAAGTGTTAGATACCATCTAGCAACATAAGTCAAGAAACTTAATCAGCTGCTCTGAGAAACAGTAGGCTGTATAAGGAACAAGCACCTGACAGTAAGGAACAGCACAGATTTCTCATTCTTTGAGGCAGAAAACCTGCTATCAATCATCTCCCATCTAAATCTACTTTAATTCACACAGAAAAAATGCTAATGAGCACAACAGCTGGATTGGCATATGCTAACTTTGCCAATAAATTGAGCTCTAAGGTAATTATGATAGGTCTATTCTCCCCCATAAGCTATGGGAAAAGGATGCTTTAGCTGCAAACACCTATAAGATAGATAAGGGATCTTTATCAATGCACTTTAGTAGTGTGTGAGAAACTTCAGAGCGCAGCTGAACTACTTTTTCTCTTCTTAAATTCAAATCATAGCACACAGAGTTTGTTTCTAGCTTTTAGTGACAGTATGAAAATACAGTAGCTTTAAATACAAATGCATCTCAAGATTCATAGGTGAATTACAACTCTAAGATGTTATCTGTACTGCCATTCAGTCAATCATCTTAGGATATAGCAACTTGTCACATCTTTTCTGGTAAGAAATTTACTCCTCAGAAATTGAAATAGAAAACATTGTTCTTCTGTGAAAGCATTTTGTAACTCATGCTAGAACCACATTAGTTTCAATTGTGAACTCATGTCAGCATTTTGTATGCAGACCATGCGACAACTGCAATACCTTTTGCCAACACTAGGAGGCAACATAATTCATCAGCCATTCATACTCCAGTACTAAAGACACTTAACATTTGTTTATATTGTAAATGGTCCACCAACTAATTAAGTAATAGTATATTAAGTTATTAATGTTACCTTTTCAAGACCTCAGTCTTGTCTCAAGGAGCACTTGCTCAGAACTACGCAAGTGCTATCAGGCTTTAACAAGGAAAATTTATGATTAGTTAAAAGTATTATTTTATGTATAGAGGTAGAGTAATCCAAATAGCATGTTCCATCCTTAAGGCAGTTCAGGTTAGCTTTAGTAATACAGATGGACTAAATATTTCTCAGTCCATTTATGAAGAAAACATTAATTTCATAGTGTTATTATGAAGCAGGACATACGACCTTATTGTATTTCCTTGAACACTGAAACAGAAACAAGTAGTAACAAAAAGTTAGTTTATTTCCTAGGATTTATTTCAATTAAATTCACATCTTTCTGTAATTTAAGTCTTCCTGTTTCAATATTTTTCTGTTGTTCTGTTTCCTTCCTATGTCAACACATACTCCAGAGTATCTTCTGTTTTTTAGAAAACTTTATTCTGCGCATAATTACCGGCTTTGATGGCATGTAATTTGACAGTGTTTTCATACAATTATCCAGGAACTGAGGGAATGGAAGTCAGTGTCTCAAAATGTGCACACTTTCTATTGTTTGCATTCTCTTCCCAGTTTTTCAGAAGCAATTTTCTTAAAACCAGAATAAAAGGCAAGAAAAATGTTACTTACAGCCTATTGTAACTGTAATTCCATAGATGTTCTGCTCAATCTGTCCATCTGCTAAAATGTTGCATGTCAGAGGAGTAGCTAGTGAAGAAGTGTCATTAAATGTGACACTGGAAACCGTTCTGTTTATTTCACGATACTGTTCTTTAGGTACCACTCTATTTTTAATTTTCCAGATAATCTGATTAGCATAGATATTGCCAAAGTCAAGACAACTCTCATTCAAAATGCATAATGCTGTGAAATTGGAACCAAGGGCCAATACAGCAGACTCTGGGATGATATGACCACATGACTGTACAAGTCCACCTGAAACTAAAAAGAAAAAGAATTGCATCTTTATTAAAAACTACAGAGCATTCCATAATCAATATTGCTGATACAACACTAGTATAATGTTAAAAACACTGTATGTGCCTAAGAAGGAAATTAGTTACTTGACAGTTACAAAACTTAAATGCATTAGTGGACCACCAACCAGATTTAAGGGGCAAAACCAGTATAGTGTTCACTAGGCTTTGTAAAAGCATTTTACCAAGCAAGAAAAACACTATTAATAAACAGTGGCCCTTAGACAGGAGAGTGAAGGAATGAGTGTTTTGTATGTTTTGAAGGAGGAAGATAATACACTTGAGGTCACTCTTACAGCTAAAAAGGTATTTTCTGTTCAGAAAGTTAACAACAAAAAATTGGGATGAGTATGCACCTTTGTTGCAGTGGACTAGTTTAGAATTGCATGCAAACAGTTAAATACTTGAGTTGCCCGTTTCAAAAGCTTCAGCGTGTATACTATAAGCATATTTGGGAACTATAGTGAACTCCGCACATTTGATAGTACTCTTTTTACAAAGGAACTTCAACACAAGAACAAAATTGTGACCATTGCTATGGAGCCACATAAAGAGAAAACTGTCAAGTTTTAAAGATGAAATAGATAACTGAAATACTGCCTTGAATCAACAGCTATATGAAACATCTTGAGAATGATCATTTGCTACACAAGACCAGTAGCCCAGGGCTCTAACTTGATCATAGAGCCTACTACACTAGTTCACCTGGTAGCTTATAGCTTTGACAGCATTTAGTCTGACCAAGAGATGCTTTCATTTAGATACCATTTGGCATTTGCAAAATTAAACTTCAGTTTGCTACAGTGACCAGCTCCAGTGATGTCAGTGGAACTGAAGTAACCTTCCACTGAACAAAGTTGCTCTTCACTATCACTGTACACAGATGAGCCATGAATAGAAGCAGACGTGAGTATTGGTTGAACGTGCATTATTTTACTATAGTATTAAGAGTACATTAGTCCTCTCTATCCTAACACACCTTGCTTTCTGCCCCCACCCCACAAGTGTCTAGACAAAAAGCAAGTATGTGTTTTAAGCACCCGCTTAAACAAGTTCCCAAGTCTCTTGTGTTTGATACAAAGTCTTGTGAAGCCTTACCTTCAAGGGAACAAATATTCAAGAGCAGATATAAGCCATGGACCACCCAGTTCCATCCAGAAAACATGCTGCACAGAATTCCTGTAACAGAAAATGTATTTTTTTAAACCTAAACTATTACTCTTTAGATCACTATACAATTCAGATTTGTATTTGATCTATGACAATTTCTCAGGTATGCACATCTATTTTTCTGAAAGAGGTAGTATCTTCTCACTCCAGAGAAAGAATGGACGTATTGTTTCCATTTTACTCACAGCTGTAACAAAATCCAGTGTCTACTTAAGACAACTGATGTGGTTTAAAGCCTCTTTAGTTACAAATTTAAGAAATGCATCAGCTTGAGGTTTTTATGTCGTATATGGAAACAAACTTCACTGGTACTTCTGCGGGAGGTTCAGTTAGACTAGAGAGAGTAACATTGTGACTCAGGTTTCTAACCAGAATCCTATGAATTTGATTACGGTTACCATACTTACCTAGCTTTCAAAGGCGCTGACATAAATGCTTTGCACAAGGTTCAGAGCAACTCAACTCAAAACCATGTGTCTCATTGACAAGAGTGACTTAAAATACATTTAAGAATTATGAAGCACAATGCTTCTGCTTCAAGAACCGTTAACTACTATAGAAAAAGCATTAACTAATTCTTCAAAACCTTACAAGGGAGTTTGTAATTTCTCAAAAGTTGGGAATTTAACATCTTATGTTCTTTATTTCTGCATTGCAGCAGAGCTCACTAGTTCTCCATCTTGACAATTCTATAAAACAGTTTAGAGAAACTGAAGCATTTAGAGTATCTTCCACTCCAGCTGTTTTGAAATGACAGTCTTCTGGATTTCTCAATTTGCAGTTATAAAGCAGCCCTAAATTACTAAAAGCAAGCGACCGTTCTCTACTAAGCATATAAGTTATATTATTTTAAGTTGCATTTATGCATCTTTACAGGAATAGGTAGATTGGCTTAGTCAAATAGCTCATTTAGTCTACAACCTGACCACTAGAAGTAGACTTCATACTGTTCTTACAGCTGCAAACTAAACACAGAACTTCTAGGTTTACTAATATTTGAAATGTGATTGCCTCTAGCAACCCTGCTTCTGAAGCTTTATTTTCACTGACCTGATAAAACTTCTTTGGAAACTGGTATTCTGAGCTTTACCCCTATAAAAGGCAACTCACTAAGAAGCTTAAAGGAATTCCACGGTATTCTCTAGAAAGGAAAATTAAAAAGTTACATTTACCCATTTACTATTACCAGAAGGAAAAGAAACTGCAATTTATGACAGGAAAAACTCCTTTGCTTTGATTGCATGTAGTTTACTCTATAATAATGACAGAATGACATAAGGCATTTCATATAGATCCATAAAACTAGACTAGACATTTAAGCACTGATGTATCCATCGCAAGCTAGAACCTCATTCCTTAAGTATCAGCACACTTTAGCCTTTTATTAGCCTGGAATTAAAACCCAACAACTAATCAAAAGCCAATCTCAAACCTTTACAGCAGAGTCTTTGTAGGGCTCACCAACACTGACGTGTTTTAGTCAGGACTAAAATAACAGCCATCAGAATCACTCAGCAGTATCTTTATTTGCATCTGTACTTGCGAATTCATTACTCAAAGCCCACCAGAACTCCCTATATAGGAACTTTATACTGGAAATGTTGCTGATCAGAAGACTTCACAATTAAGTAAACAAGCATTTATATTTGTCACTAGAGGTGTTGGGGTTTTTTTCTAACTAAATAACAAGACTTATTTATAAGACTGTAGTTGTATGGAGTTGAGAATCAAAGAGCTATTAGGGTTTTTTTATGTTATACTCAAGTAGTCTCACTGGGCTGGATATGAAAACCATTATACACTTCTAAGTGCAATACATCTTTAGATATTTATTACAAGTGTACAATGAGAGAACAAAACCAACTGATTTTTGATTATCATGGATGTAAAGGCACCCAATATCTGAAAAATATGGTTTCTACCCACCCATGCCTTTCTGCATTTTAAAATCCCAACTGGTTTCACAAATCTTAATAAATTCACATGGCGAATACAACCAAACTCAGAAGAGTATTCTCTTTTGATTTAGGTCTTCAGACACTGAATAAAACCAGCCCACAGGAATCTATTTTAGTGTCTTGATTTACTCTAACCTAAATAATGCTTGCTATCTAAACTTGTTGTGGTCTATTAAGGATAGACCTTAAGATTTTTCATTTTAAGGAAGATTCATTTAAAGCTACTTAAGCTGAACAATTTGAGTTGCAGATGATCTGAAACTCATAAGAACCCTGAGGGCAACTACAAGCTAGGTAAAAAGCAGCAGCAGCTCCAATTCCCTGCTAATCGCCAAAAGTTGCAGAACAGCAGCAGAAGCAGCTCCCACACTGAAGAAGAAAGAGTGAAACAGATGTAAAAAACCAAAAAGGGAAGTTTTTTTAAAGAATGTTCAATATAGTATTTCTTTCCCATTTGGTATTACGATTGGTCCCACATTAGAATAGTAGCAGTGTGAGCTAAGTATTCCATCATTACAAAGTTATTGGTTTTCTTTTTGGTAATGATTTATTTCAGGTTAAACAATATTTCCACAAAACTATTCAAGAACTGCTGGTGTTAAAAATCGTATTAAGACATATTAAGTATGGCTCAGGTCAATAAAAAAATACTGTGAAGCACCTGAAGGAACATAAAAGTCAACACTTAGAAAGCAACAACCAACTCAGAAGTAAATAAAATGGAGAATTATCATATATTTTGCTCTAAAGTATGGT
Source organism: Egretta garzetta (assembly GCF_000687185.1). Taxonomy (NCBI): domain Eukaryota; kingdom Metazoa; phylum Chordata; class Aves; order Pelecaniformes; family Ardeidae; genus Egretta; species Egretta garzetta. The sequence continues at coordinate 1,114,290 of NW_009258629.1, forward strand.
TTTTGGAAGAACTAAAGTAAGATTACTTCATCTTTTTAAATAAATACCATTTCTACATTGAACTGTCTTCCAGATTTGCAATACAACATTTTAGTTGTCCTAAGCAGATTTCATTTACACATGGGAAGCTGAAGTCCAAATCTCTACTACTTTGCACTTTGGAAATTTTAGTATCTGTTCTGAGGGAATAAAGAAACCCTCCACAGTTTATAGTACTTATTCCATCACACTCAGCTCCTGAAAGGCAAAAGAACGGAGACTCATGCTCCATCACCTGCAACAGAAAGTTAAGTGGAAAGCCCACCCACCTAGAGTACAGAAAACAAGCAGCTGTAACTAAAGCGTCAAAATCATGCTACAGTTCAGCATATATCTGCTTTTAGGTTGTTCTGATGCATTTTACTTTTCCCCCTGTTGACCAATAGTTTGAAGAAGACTGAAGCTACACACCTCCAAACCCCTACAAGGCCTACTGCAATCCCTTCTAATGTGTGCTGTTTTTTAAAACATTAGTCTCTCTGGCTTTTACAGGCAGATTCTTAATTGAAATTTAGTTCTAGGGGAAGAACCAGAGTTACACTAAGCACTTCCATCTATCTTGCCTAGATGAAAGCTGTAAAAAGAGTTATAGTGGGGCTTATAACTAATAAAACAAGGAGCCATACTTCAGATTAGAGTGAGGAAGATACTTTTGCGGCAACTAGTGTTTTCTAATCTGAGCATATAGAGATGCTCAGGTGCAGAAATCCTGCATGTAAGTAATACCAAAATTTTAAAACATAGGGCCATCACTGAAAAGAAATGCTGCTAAACACCAATTGTTCACCATTAACTTCTTTAAGTCAGACTAAATTGCAAGTCTGGACAACAGAAAACTCAATAGTTTCAGCAATTATGCAGGACAGCCCAAAGTCTTCTGTTCTGCAGCCTGGTGTAGTGTATTAGGAATCTAAGGTGAAAGTTAAACCTGATGCTGAACTAACACTGAAGCAGCTGGTCAGTTCAGAAGATTTTTTTTTGTTTGTTTTTAAAAAGCCAAATCAACATTTTATCTACACTATGTAGTTGTTGTGGACCACTAAGAGGAAAGGGAGACAAAGACAGAAACTATTGTCAGAAGTTTGTCAGGTTACTGTCTAGTTAAGTCTGCCAAAGTGACAAAGGATCAAAGTCCATCAAGGTACTACACAGTAAAAACAACCATGACAATGGTCAATTTACAACTGCTGCTGGTGACCATCCTTAACTCACAGAACCTTAAATTACCTTAAAGAAGAAAAAACCCTGTTAAAATGCTGCAGTTATTTCAGTAAAGACACATGAAACTCATATGCCATGAGATCACCTCATTTAGTTTCTAAATCATATGGGACTTCTATTATTCTTCACATCCTGCTACCATTTTGAAAGGAAAGCACTAAGCCTTCATGCCTGAACCTTAAGATGATGCTTCAGGCAGTGTCCTATGAAAAGCTAGTAACAGCCCTAAAGTCAAGCCTTATATGCACAGAGTAGCAACGGCATTGAGTTTTATGAATAACCTGTGAACAACAGTTTTTGAAGAAATGTCAGGCATTCATGCGAAATATGTATCATTATTCTGAGCGAAAAAGAGAAGTCTTACAAATGGCTCTTATTTCATAAATCATAAGAATTACCCCAAAATGAATATAGGTATATGTCACATGATGAGTTAACACCTCTCCATTTCACAGAGGTGACAATTAACGTCCCAGTGACCTACAAATGGCAATTTCAGTTTAAGACACTATAGCCAAAATAACATGTTCTTGCCAGCAAAGCCAGCTTGCAAGTCAGGAAGTATAGATAACACCATGACCACCACAGGAAGGTCTCAGGCTAAGGCTCATCATCACATCAATCACAAAAACCCAAAGGTTGCTGGAAAATGGATTTCCAGAAATTCCTCAAAAAAAGTGCCAAGCTTACAGCTTCAAGGGGTAATCTCTCACTAAGAATCCACATAGTGCAGGCGGATAGAGCAAGAAACTAGTACATGATAGTGCACAGAGCAGCTACTGCTTGAGGTTTTATAACTAGCCAGGTAGCACTTTAAAGTCCACCTAAAAGCTGTAACCGTTCTCAAGGAATTCTGATTACTCAAGCTGTAACTGCTTTCTAATTAGGAGTATTTCATCTGCTAGCTTCCTTCCTTCCTCCAAGCTTACATCCTTCTTGGAAACATTTGTGAGACTCAAAAAACCCCAAACACCTTTAAGAGAATCACGTGAAAAATCTTAGATAACATTATAAGCACAGAGTATTCTGAAATTAATTTTCACATTTAAAATACCTACACACAAACGATATCTCTATCCCTTCCACCGAACAGCTAAGTAATTTCTCCATACTACCCATTCCTTTGCCTCTAGAAGGAGGCTTCTCCCTACCTCTGGATTTTTAATATAGCACTCAGAATAAAAAACCTAAACAAACAGGCACTGATTAAAATGATTGTAATACCTCATTAGAGGCAACAAGCATTTGCTTGCAAGAATCAAGTTCTTCTTTCTGGTACCTTCTTAAACTGCAGATCAATTTCTCTGGAATACTTCAGATTTTTTTTTTTTTGCAGCTAGCAAGTAGCTTTAGTCTAAAAAGCAAATTAATTTATATGTAATAATGTCTTAGTGTTCCATGTTCTCATCTTGAAGCCAAGCCTTCAAGACTGACAACCAGCAATGCTGGTTTTCCAATTTAGACAGTTCTTCCTAATATAAGAATAATTCTAAAAAAAATGCCCACGAGGTTTATTTATTTTCATACAACTGTGCTAGTGCTAATCCTCCAGAGAAGCAGCATGGGAGACAGTGTATTGCCATTTTGTGTACAGATGGGCTTGTGTCTCTCCCCCAGCAAAAGAAATGTGTATGCATGCTTTATTTGGAAAAGATCACATTTCTAGACATGTAAACAAGATCCAAATATTTATTTTTAATGCTTAACTTCTAGGAAGTAATCTCAAGTTTTCATCTTCCTCTCCTACTTTCCTATTGTGGTACACCAACACACAGATTAAAAGTTTGTTAAAATCAGAAGTTACATGCTTTCAACAGATACCTTTTACATATAATTATTCTTCTGAAAGTAATGGTATTTAGGAAGGGAAGCATAAATTTTATGTTCTATAAGGGAAGAGGGTGAAAGAGAAAAGCCCCTAACACCCAAAAGTATCTGACCTCTTCAGCTTGTGTACCCCTTTTTTTCTCCCCTTCTCAGTGATAAGACAGGTCACCAATACCAAAACTACAGGCCCACATAATTCTATTACCAAGTTTCTCCTCCAGAAATGCCTCAGAAGTAACAAGCAGCCACCAGCTGGCAATCACCTAGTCAGCCTAAACAAGGATGAAAACTGAGTCTGGGATTTATTCTGCTCTGCACTGCCAGCACACTTGGCAGACTGCTTTCCTTTGTGCCTCAGTTTCATCATCTGCAAGATGAAAATAACGACACCGTTTTTCTTTAGGAAGAACCTCAGAGACCCACTGCAAGGACGACCGGAGCTCAGGAGCACATTAGAAGTTAGCAGGCTGCTTACTGTACCCGCTCCTCCCCAAGTCCACAGGGAATCCCTGCAGTAGTTGGGCCAGGTGTAAAACAAAGTGTGCCTTTCTCTCAAGGCCAGCAGTTTTCTACCTCCTGGTCTACAGGCAACAAGAACAGAGGCAACAAAACGCAACGCTTTTCAACAAGAGAACACCTGCCAATAATGCAGCAAAGGTTATCAAGAGAGCTGAAAACGCCCGACGGACACGGTCCGGTGAGGGTCGCAGCACCTTTATTAATTAAGAGTGTTGGCATTAACAACCACCGCACCAGAGAAAAACCCGGATTATCTTCAGTCTGACC
>NW_009258629.1:1119278-1120873 GCF_000687185.1 Egretta garzetta
CTCAGCCGGCCGGGCCTGCGCCGCCGGCGCTGCGGGGGCGTCCTCCCGGGCAGGCCTGAGGGGCGAGCCGCCTTCCCAGCCTTTCGCAAGGCTCCCCTGGGAGCACGGGCGGCTGCAGAACGCTCTTATCAGCAGCCGCGGTGTTGGCAAAGCGCTGTTATCGAGAGCGGTCCCCGGGAAAGGTGGTATTTGTGGCAGGCTGGGTTGCTAGGAAATGGTCCTTAATCTGGATCGTTCATGTGACCGGGACCCGGGGAAGCCTCTGGGCTCCCGCGGTGGTTATCCTTGCGCATTACCTTCGTTAGGCAGCCCTGGAAAATGACTTTTGTAAATGTGAGACAGTCGTGTGCTCTAAGATCTCCTCTTCGTTCCAGATTAGTTTTTTTCCAGTTCAGGAGTGAGAAGGAACACATTTCAGGGCCACATCCACAAACCTACCCTGTGCTAAGCGTGTTCGAGTAGGCTGCTTCTAGTCAGGAAAGTACCTGGCATCACTGATGCATGCCCAAATTACTTCCTGCCACATGCTTTAGACTTTTGCCCATTTACTCCTTAAGATTATCTTTAGGCTGGAGTGGGGTATGAGCTGTGTGGTATTTTTAGTTACATCTTTAGAGGAATAGGCAGATTGGCTAGACAAATAGGGCACTTAGTCCTGTTTTAAACACCGGCTGGCATGAGCTGCCGATAAGAAAAGATGAAAAACTTTGGAAAAAGATAGTGGAAAATAACCTATTTCTCGCGTGTTTAGTACCAGTCTCTGATTATATTTGGTTTACTTTCTGAGGTATATATCTAATATACCCCCCAAAATACTGTCGTGACAAACTCTTGAGTATGTTGTGTATTTTATACTTAACAGAATAAAGCTGGAGAGTCACTCCAGTGGTCATTTAGTTCCCCTGCTTTCCTTGGCTACACTTAAATAGTTTCTACAAGTATTTATCTAACCTGCAGATTAAACTTATTACTTCATGTCCCTACTCACAGCTCTTCCTAGCAACCTTAAACGCTTGTAGTGCTGCTGTTTCTCCCATTGGTGGTCTCTACACTGAACAGAGCCAGTTCTTCCCACCTTCTCTTACAGGTTTTTTGGTGTTCAAACCCTTCTTAATGTATCAGGACAACTGACATCTGGGGAATAAGTTCCACTTTTTTTTCATTATGAAAAAAGTACTTCAGCATTACAATTTGCCACTTTTGCTTTCGTTTCAGATTATGGTTGGTGTGTTTGTGCTTATGTTGATGTAGGATTACATTTGTGAACCATGTATAATGGGTGGAGTTCCAGTCTGTACAGATATCCCTGCTTCAATACCCTCAAAAAAATCTGTATTTGGCAGCGAAAGGTTAAGTGGAAGCAGGCTCCAACTAGAGACACCAAAAAAATAGGGTTTTTTCTTTTGTTTTAGCCCTGTAAGATCGTTAGAGTTCTGCTGCTAAACAGACATTCCAGGAGTAGATGCTCAACTCTCCTCCCTCCCCCAGCCAACAGAAGGCCTCTTGTGACATTTTCATTCCGAAATCCGATAGCCTGAAGCGATTCCTGGTTTATTGCCAGAACTTGTAGAACAACACTGCCCCCCTCTCCCCCC
>NW_009258629.1:1120954-1195666 GCF_000687185.1 Egretta garzetta
CCTCCCTTAACATAAGACATGCATTGTAACTTCAAATAAGCAAGAGCTCTTGCATTTTGCAGACTATTCATAGACTCAGTGTAAAACTATTTCCACACAGCTGAAGTTGCACAGAAGAACAAAACAATTTGTTTGCAATTGTACTTAATTCTTCTGTATTTGCACAAAATGTCATCAATGTAGTAAAAATTTTGTTGCTGTATTCAGTATTGGTGATTTCTTCTAAGATGATTGGCGTTCCCAAAGATTTTTTTTGTAGGTTTGGAAAGTGGTAAAAGCATGCTTGCTTATATACCTTACCTCCCCTTCAGAACCTTTTACAAAATCTAGATGCATGGAAAGATACCTCAGAAGGATAAAGAAATAGCCTTAGGGACAGACTGAGTCCCATTTCTCCATGGTATCGGTCAGCAGACATGAGTCGGTCCTTTATTTTCCACCAGACCTAACTGCAACAGTGACATGGATGGTGGGGTAGCCACTGTCCTTGTGGACGACCTGAAGAGAGTTATACTAGCCCCTGTTGATCACTTTGTTGATCTTGTTGATCTCGTTAGTCCAGTAATTCTCAGTCAGGGCTGCTGTTTGTCTTGCCTTATGCTACTCAGACGAAATAATTTGAGATCCGTGTTGCAAAGAGAAGTAAGTGGAGTTAAATGTGGTAAGATATATTTTTCTTAAATGATCACCATCTACCCCAAGTGTGGTTTGTACATCTTTTCCTTCTTTCACAGGCAGGACTGAGTGTTTTGGGCGATTAAGCTACATCATTCAGTGGGTTGAGTTTTGGTTTTGTTCTTACGAAACCTAGGGTTTTAATCTGACAGGAGGATGGTTTGTGTTGCAGTGATTTCTAGTTCTGTGTCAGCATGTTCTCTGGTAATAAATGCTTCGTTCTGAATCTTGTTGGTGAAGGTGAAACTCAACTGTGGTTACAAAACCTCTGCTGGCGTAAACAACGTGGTCCATGGGAGCTGTAAATGCTTACATTCTGGCATGGGGTCTTTTAGCCTGGAGTATAAAATAAGTTGTCTGGACTGTGGCCTTTTAAAATATACAGGCTGTACTTTCAATAACACACCAAAAATCTGACTCTTCTGACAACATCATTATACATTTTCTGGTGCAAGCAGGTAAAAAAAAGTTAATAGCATTACGATTGCCATTTGATAGAATCAGGACATTTGAGATCCCAGGTAAAGAAAATGATTAAGCCCTTCAAGTGTGTTGTGAAGTGCCTTTTCTGCACAGGGACGATTTCCTGAAAGACTCTTTAGTTTGGTTTACTGCATTATATTCTTCCCTACTGATACACATTGTACTGCTATATACTGTACTGTATATGCAGTATAGTGCTCATCTATAGGTAATATAAACACCAGTAATTTAAAGTTTCAAATACCCAGAGAAATTCAAAATTCTGGCCACATTTTAAAAATGTTTATGCAAACCACCATTTAATTTGCACACTGAATTAAGCATTATCTGAAATAAGTTAGTCTACTGAATTCACTGAATAGAGGAGGCAAGAATAAAAGAGGTTAATTGCCAGGAATTGGAAGGTCTTTGAGATGAATTACCCATCTGCTCATTTACACTGCAATTTGTATTTCAACACAGCACTCAGATCAGGGCTATATAGCACATTTCCAAGCTCCCACGATCCACAGCTAGGATACTAAGTAGGTGGAGCATCCCTTCACACCATGTTTTTTCTGTTCCAGATCTTTCTGGAATGTATTATTACCTTGGTGTAAGGACATGAAGCATCCCATGGATACGTCAGGGGCGTGAAGAGATTTCTTAGTCCTGGATACATGTGGTTTTGTTGGAGAAGGGTCTCTGTCAGAACAGGGGTTTGGGGAGAGATTTTCAAAGTCATGGAGAAGCCGAACAACAAGACCCTTTAATGGCAATGTTCTGACAAGTCAAAGACATTTTCTGCAAGATGGCTGAATCACTATGAGAGCTATTCATCTGGGAGGTTCAGTGACACATCCAGACCTCTTGCTGAAGTGATGATGTTACCTCACCTCAGCTTGTATCACTGTCCTGAACTTGAACTTAGAAATATGGGTGTTCTGTATCTGTACACTCAAGATGGATCTCCATCTTCTGACATTCTTTAACAGTAAAAAAGAGTCACTTTTTTTTTGCGCCAAGAGTGGAGAGGACTAGTCTTTAGGCCTGGGTGGCCACAGCAGTAGCAGATTTTTGTGTTGAAGCCATAGTCTTGTAGGTCATGAAGTCGTGGTAAAGTCCCCTGAAGAAGGGAAGAGAAAGGCTGGGAGGCAGCAGCAAGTAAAAAATGGATGATGTAACTGTTGGAAATGATTTAGTGAGGGTTACAGCATTTCCCAGCTTTATAACTTACCAAACATGAACTGCTCAATGGCAGCAAAAAACAGGCTTGGGAATTCATTATTTCCATTTAAGGGAGACTGGAGGATGCTGCTTTTTCCCTAGAGTAAGTAGGTGTTTGCGATCCTTGTGACAAAGGGGTAAAAGTTCACTGAGCCGAGCAGTCACTGGTGCAACCAACCAAATATGTACAACCTAGGCAAAAGCAAGTCCACTTGATACTTAAATGCACCAAGCAATGAAGCAGAGCTGTCCTCATTCTCTAGCATCGCTATGCCCAGTAGCTTGCTAAAATCTGAGACTTGGGATGAAGTCTTGCAAATCTTCAGTCAGGCTCTGTAGAGCTGTAACTGGGCTTCAGCAGGTCAGGAAAATCTTGTGGTCATTGGAAGAAGTTAGAAATGGGGATAGGTGATTCCTCCACACGTGATAAGCTTGACAAGGAAGCTTTAGGTGGTTGAAGAGGACTTGACCCAGTTCTTTTGTTGTGATTCTGAGAAGGAGGAATGGCAACACTTGTGAAGCTGCAGCAGGGCATGTGGAATAGAAAGATTGGTTGTAGCCCGCTGAAAAATAAGAGCACATCTGACAGAGTGGTGCAGAACCTAGCAATGCGCTTGTTTTTCTGGGGTGGAAATTGTACAGCTAATGTCATTTTAGACGTAGGCTGGAAGCTTTGACTGGTGGAACATGTTGCTTGGTGGTGTTTTTTCCCAGAAGATAGTGGGCAGGACAATCAGAAAAAAAGGGATCTGACCTTCACTGGAGGAACAAGGCCAAAAGTGAAACCAGAAGAATGAAAAAGGATTCAAAATCAAAGAAAGCAAATGTGGAATGTCAGTGAAGATAAAAATACTGAATAGGATGAAATTAATCAAACATAGAAAATGCTTAAGTTAGAATGAGTAATACAGTGAAAACTGCAGTTCACTGCAAGGAAGTGCTGATTCAGACTGGTAGCTAAGATGAGCTGAAGGTGTTACGACATGCTGCAGTCACTTGTGTCACATGTGTGAGCTGCCCATGAGTTTGGTATGTTTTTTGCAGCTGCTAGAGCTAAAAAGCCTTTGGAGTGATTCTGCTTACACAGCCCAAAGTGTAGATGTGTCCTTGGACAAATGCTTAAGGCAGAACTCTTGGACAGTGGACAAAAAGACCCAATTAGGAGTAGCAGAAGACAATTAAAAAGGAGAGGGAGATGTCCTCAGAATGATTCAGGTTGTCTTTCCTTATTGGCCACAAAGACTTTCATGAACAGTATGGCCAGTAACAAATACATTAGAAAATGCCAGAAATTACCTTCATTTCCAGGGTAATCTAGTATTTGGACAAAATAAGGTCACGTGTGAAGAACAACTGAATATGGGCTGACAGAAGTAATACTGGCAATAGAAAAAGGCATTCTGAAAACTCAAGGCCATGGTTGAGTGTCCCTCATTATAGGATGTATATTCACAGCCCATCTGTGTTACATAGATGTAATCGTGAATTCCTTTCTGATGACCCCTTAAAAACCACATGTAAGTGGCACTTCCTGTCCGTTCCAGTGAGCAAGGCAACAGTCCTACTCGAATTGTGACTGGCCATGGTTATTCAGGCCTGCCTTGTGTTTTGGACAGGCTCTAACAATGTTCCAGTTAGTGTGGAACAAAATCACATGACATGCCTCTTCTGGTTGTATGATAATTGGCTTGCAAGGCACAGAACTCCGAATGGAGCTCAAGTTCTTGGTCCTCAACTGCAAAGCATAGCAGGGACAGCACAGGGGGTGCCTGACTCCGGGCTCCATGCTGTGGTTGCTTATTGCACAGTGGACCTCTCCGTAATAAGGCTAAAACTTGTCTGTGTGAGGGCTGGGTTTAGGTAGTGGAATGACTCTAAACACGAAGAGCTATCGCCGACCTTGTCATCCTTCCTCCAAGTGCAAGGTGTACTTCTTAATTTATATAGGGAAAGCAGGATCACAGAACAACTCAACGTTAAAAAAATTGCCATAACTTAAACAGTGACAACTTTGTGCTTTCAGTTGTTATATTTCATAACTGCTAGTCATGCTGTCTAATGCTGGAAAGTACTCAGCAGGGTGGTTGTGGTCTAAGAACCTGTATGCAGTAGAAAATAGTTCGGCTTGACTTTCTTTAACAACCATAAATTTGCTTCCTGTGAATTCACACATCGGGGTGAGACACAGCTTCTGAAGGCCTATTCCATCGTAGCTGTGGATGAATTAAGCTGTTGTTAAGGTTGGAAACACTGGCTTTCTGATACTACAGCCTGTGACTCCTCAGTGTCAGATGGTAGAGACTTACTGAAGAAACTGTATATGGAGCTTACACAGAGGAAATAGTCTACAGGCAAACTACTGACAAATTCTTCTTGTATTTTTCCACGCTGTACCTGCTGTTAGACAGAAATCAATACAGTGAGATACCACTTGATTTCCAGGAAGAGAGCTGTCAGCAATGATATATAGTTAATTGCCTTGAAGTGACACATTTTAAAAAAGGGATCTTGACAGCTTTGTGCTTTAAGTTTTCTGCTTGAGCTGTTACAAAACACAAAAGGCGGGAAGCCTGTTGCTACAAGTAAAGGCTGTGGGGCTCGTGGGGAAGTACATTCTCATCAGTAAAACTGAAGCCAAGTTCTGTGTTAGAGAACCCTTCATTCACTGCTGCTTACAGTTAAATTGACTGATGCTATTCAGAGCAGTTCAGGCTATATGTAGAGAAACATATTAAGTTCTGAGTATTTTACTGATAGAGTAATGTCGCCAAAAGTGAACGCATTCATGAGAAAGAGTAACAACTTCATATGATAAAGGATTGAAGACTTGAGAATAGGAACAACCGAAAAAACAGTAATAAAATGCAGCATGCCAGGTGTATTTGTGTGTGAATATGTAACTAAGAGATACAAGGAGTGTAGAAATTTGTACATGAAACTGTAGCACAAAAGAATTGTGTATAGAATGAAATAAAAACAGAATGAGGGAGAACAAAGGAGAATATAGCCTTTTGCTAATAATTTCCCGTTGCTAAGACATACTAGACTGTGGTATAGCTTCCATCAGCTACAGGTCTTAAATAATTTATATCCGGAGTGAACAATATATTTAGGTACGTAGGAAACATGCATTCACTGGAAAATAAACAATAATGGTTTGTATTAGCCAATTCATACTGCAACTATATATGTGGTACAGAGATACAGATAAAGATCTTTGCCCCACGTACTTCACTACTGTTGAGGATCTACTTTGCATTTCACGTTTCTGGTCCCACTGATCGATAATCTCTTCTCCTTCCTCTACTTTACCACTATTCTTTACCATTTATTGACAGTTCTTCCCTTCTTTTATCTTCTTGTGCTCTTTTTCTCCTCTTCCATTGCCAACCTTACTTTCATATCTTTTCCTCTTTTCTGTACTGCCTTAAATACAGCTGTTATATTTACAACATGTCCAGAATCAGTCCATCAAAAAAATTCATTCTAAGGGTCATCTCAGGGAGAAGGTTAATTTGATAAATGTATTTGTGTGTCATATTTATACTATTACTCAGCTATATAACAAACCAAATTCTGCAAAAAATCTGAAATGACACACATTTTTGTTTTCTTTTGTCTCCCCACCTACGGTAACAAGTGCTTTGCAGTCAGAATTTAGCAAACAAAACCAATGGTGGTCATGCATAAAGCAGAGCAAAATCAAGCCCAGTTTCTCAGTACTGAAACTCCTCTGTAGTGCCAACAGCAGTAAAAGCTTGCTTTAAGAGATAAGCCAGAGAGGTATGAATCATAGCCTGAAAGCACCTCCTACAATGAGCTGTGAAGCATTCTTTCTAGAGCCAAGGCCCCCATTTAGTAATTGTCATTGTTACTTGAAATTCTGGTGTGAATATTTGTAATCAAGCTTTAAATTCCAAGAACTAAATTTTGTAGTTTTTGTGATTTCTTTTTGGTTTTGTTGCAGCACTCAAATTTCCCAGACTGGACTAGGAGCTCGTTGTCTTGCTGGTGTATAAATGTGTGGAAAAATGCAGACCTTCTGCCAGAATCAGGGATCCTAAAAGATTAAAGCAAATGGCAGACAAATATTAGTGGTAAGAGATGTAACATACAAACAAATTTTTACCGTAATTGTAGACTTGCCCCTCGTTCTTTACATTATCATTGTCTACTCCTTTCTTCGTCACTTTCCTGCCTCTTTTGCCCTTCCTTTCTTCTGTAATTGGGGCCACTTGTTGTTCAGCCTGTAAAGGTTGACTTAAATATATTTTGTCTATAGTTAATTAAGCAGTGGGAGGATTTTCTTGGACGTATGTATGTGTTCAAGATCAGGTTCAAGTCATGTCGTTATTGATACATCCTGGAACACACAGGCTGCTCCTGTTAGTATTTTAGTGCCTTTTCTAAAGAGATCCTTTATGAAACTGCTTGCTAGTTTTTGGTCCAAAGTTATAGTTCATAGAGTATTACTTGAATTTTATTATATGACTGTCTGTGATAATAGCAACTAAAAGAACAATTAATTCACCAATGATTGTTGAACAGAGGTGTTAACATTTTCACTATCCTGGTATTTTATATGCAGTCCTTAGCAATGTGAATAAGTGTATGTCGGAAAGGCTTATAAATTCTTACGTGACTCCTTAATTTCCTGATAAGCTTGAATCAAAAGGAGCCATTAACAAATTACTTTTAGTACATTGGATTTTATTAAAATTTCTCAGATTACATTGACATTCTCCTGGTCAGTTCCTGTTGGCAACTTCACACCATGCATTACGTGCATGTCAACACGTCACAGCAATAGTATATGCAGGTTCTTTTAAATTTAAATCAAATGTTTGAAAAACATTAGTGTGAGACTGGGTAGTCTCATCTTTGGATGTGTTGAGTGCACTGTTCTCCCATGAGCTTTGAGAGGAGGGTTGGGCTATAGTGCCTTCAGAGCTTTCTTTCTAAATTATTTCCTAAATTATTTTACAATTGTATGGTAATCATTAGCTTATCACTGAAGAGCAGGCTATTAGTCCATGTATTGTCCAGGGCATATTATTTATAGGGTTACTGGAATGTATTCAACATGTCTTTTCAGATTTTTTTTTTAATGTTACATTTATGCATACCTTATTACAAGTTTAATAGTGCATCACTGAGAAAATGCATGCTTTGTAGAGACTCAGTTGAGCATTAATGCCTGGAAATACAGCAATACACTGACAATAAGCATGTATTTCATGTTGCATTGCAGATTATTTGTAGCTCAAGGTTTCTTAGAACATTCAGTGTTCTCAGGAATGACCTGGAAGTTACTGTCTCTGCTCTTCTGCATTGTTTTAGGTGTCAGGCTCTCCTTTTCCTGACTTGCCTTCCTTTAGAGCTTTTTTAAAAATTATTTTTTTTCTTGCTTGCTCCACTACATTTCCTTCTCCTGAGTTTTGCATCTGGCTTTATTTAGTGTCATCCAGGACATGTCTCAGTGTCAGGGGGCAAATTTGGTAAGGTGGGCTGGTATCACAGCCTGTGATCCCTTGCCATGGACAGAAGTACCAGGAGCAGATACAGACAGGGAAGAAAAGGAAGATGTGATTAACAAGCTGCTGCCCTCACTGCCTGAGCTGGGACTTGGTGGTGGCCAGAAACTAGTACCTCACATACAGATGAGCTATTGACTGTATGGTGATGGGATCTTGCCCCTTGGGAAGCAGCAGTTCCTGGCTCCTGCTGAGTTCCTTCCAGCAAGTTCAACCACTGACTTAGAAAAGAAAAATACAATCTGACATATAATCCTTGACAAGTTGCTGACCCTTGTATCTGAGGGATGAGAGGAAACTATTCTCAGTGTTCACACAGTTCGTTTCTCTACAAGCAGTAATTCTTTGTCCACAGCCTTAAAAAAAAATCTGCATCGAAGACAGAAAGCTCAGTCTCATTTCTGTGTAGAAGACGTCCTTTATACAGATTACTGATTTCAGCCATGTCTGGGGTGAATACAACAATTGTTTAATAATGTGAAGCCTTAAATTATATCCAGCTGATTCTGTAGGGGGATTTTGCAGGCAGGAAGAAGTTAGTTATCCAAAGCTGTATCCAGATCAAGGTTAGTCTTACTGGCTCACACACTGTAACCTTGATAGCTCTAAAGTGGTAACTGCCATCCTCTTTTAAATATAATTTGTCAGTATGGGCTATGCTGTAAGAAGGTACTTTTCCAGCCAGCTCAAGAAACAACTTTTTGCCTGCTCATTAATCAATTGCACTTTTATTGAGGAAAGGAATGTAGCCTAACATAATACTCCAACAGTTACTGCAAAAAAACCCCCCTAAGTAGAAGCTTTTCAGGTCATGATTTAGGATTTTTGAATGCCTTTTCGCATAATGGATGCTGGCTCTTAGATGAAAAAGTTCTGTTGGTAATAACCTTGATTGTTTTTTGTCTCAAAACTAGTCAGAGTCAACAGGACCAGTATGTTTTCAGTGTTTTCACTGGTAGTAATGTGAAGTCATCGTGATGGTATTAATGTATTGAATCATAGCTAGATTTTCATCATATTAAGGAGCAGCTGATTTCGTTCCTTAACTGTGAAGTAAATTATAGACCAGCAAAGCTAACAAGTGTTTTATTATTGACCCTGTAGGGTAAGGGTGTTCTCTGATGAATTAAATCTTCAGCCACTACTAGAAAGCTAAGCATGAGTATGAATTTATATTCATACTAACTTTGATTTCATTTAAATCAATAGGAATTTGATGTTGAGTTCAATAACAGTTGGACTGGACTCCCATTGTCAAATTCTGCAGGCTTCTGCTGACCTCTACTAACCCTGCTTGCTTACATAGAATCATAGAATCGTTTAGGTTGGAAAAGACCCTTAAGATAATTGAGTCCAACTGTTACCCTAGCACTGCCATCCCACCACTAAACCATGTCCCTAAGCACCACATCTACCCATCTTTTAAATACCTCCAGGGATGGGGACTCCACCACTTCCTTGGGCAACCTGTTCCAATGCTTCACAACCATTTTGGTGAAGAAATTTTTCCTAATATCCAATCTAAACCTCCCCTGGCACAACTTAAGGCCATTTCCTCTTGTCCTATCGCTTGTTACTTGGGAGAAGAGACTGACCCCCACCTTGCTACAGCCTCCTTTCAGGCAGTTGTAGAGGGCAATAAGGTGAAGCCTCCTCTTCTCCAGGCTGAACAACCCCAGTTCCCTCAGCTGCTCCTCAGAAGACTTGTGCTCCAGACCCCTCACCAGCTTTGTGGTGGAACTTAAGTGATCAGTACTATGAATTTGTAATGATTTACTGGAAAATACTCAAGAATATGAATTCTCATAAGAATTATCTTATTTAATCTTTAACTTACAACATGACTTAACACACCAGTTAGAAGATTTTAGAGGTTATAGCCTATACTTAAAGTAAAGTTGGTATCCCCTTCTAAAGTAACTCTAGGGAAGATGAAACTCAGACTTATGCAGGAGTGGAAATAAACCTGTCACTGTGCTCTTAAGGTCAGTTTTCATCTTCAGTTTTCCAGAAACGGGCTACCGAGGTGAGTAAGTAAGATCTAACCAAAAATGTAAATAAAGTCACAGTGACAGAGGTCTTCTACATTTTGAGCCTTTAACAATACATTTTCTACAGCGTGTATCTTTTCAGTACTGTTGATTTTTGAAACATCTTGATTTTTGAAACATTGATGACAGCACCAGGGTCAATTCCTTTATGAAACAAAGCTGCAATATGATGGTGAAGTGAAATGGAAAAACAAGAACACAAGGACAGGATGCTTACTGCTTGACTGACTGACATACACACAGCTTGAAAGGAAAGGAAACACAGCAAATCCACTTCCTATTTGAGTCAAACCCTAGTGCTAAAAAAAGAACTCAGGATAACAACAGCAAAGTAAGTTGTCTGAAAAAGGCCAAAAATTGTCAAGGTAAAAAGGAGGAAAAGGCAAGTAATGAGGTTATTGAAGAGATACAGAGCATACCGTGGCTCTGTCAACCATATTTTGGGTAGTATATACATTTTAGCTTCTGCAAGAAAAAAAAAAGTATCTTTTATTATTAACCTTGCACAAAGAACATTATAAATTGCTTAAAATAAGTTGCCTTAAGCAATAAATTTGTTTAAATCCCCACCAAATGTCAACATGTCAACATTTCAGTCTTCTCTATTTCTTGCACTAAAATCTCTGGGGTTTCTTGTCAGGTTTTGATTACATTTGCAAAATGGGCATACAGCTCACTATCCTGTGAAAAACAAACATGTTCTTCTAATTATTATTAATGTGTTACATTTCCTAGGTCACTTCTTTGAATTCTTGCCAATGACAGTACTTGCCTACTTTTGTGAAGTATCTGAAGACCTGAGGTAACCATAGTAGGTACAGCAAACATTGTGTTGTCTAATGTTGGTATGGGAAAAGCTTCCTAGCCCAGCAACTAATAACACAAGAATGAGATTTGGTAGTTTTATCATCTTAGTCTAATGTTGGTTGTGGTATACTGGTAGTAGAGTCAAACCCTGCACTGTTCCCCTCAGATACAAGTTTGTTGAGGCTTTTCCTAGCAGCCTCTATTTCCTAGGCAACAATCAACAATTAAGTGGGATCTGACATGCATTTAAATGAAGGGTTTGAATTTATGAGCCAGACTGTACAAATTTACTGACTCCAGACCTTTCAGAATCTGTAAAATTTTCAGTTTTTTGGGACATCTGTTATTTTGCTAAGCCCGATCATCAAGCAAAGCCCTTTGTGTTCTCCACTAACCATGATTAACCATCTGGCAGCTCTCTGTAGATTTAGTTTCCCAAACCATAATTTCTTTCCAGCGCTAAGCCTAGGAGGACGACTACGGGCCTCCATTGGCGTCTGCTTTTTTGTTATTTTAAAAAATTACTTCCAGTATTTCTGCCCAGTACTTAGCATCCTTATTTACTTTAGAGTATTTCCAGCAGATGGGGAGGAATGTTCCATTTTCCTCACATTCAGCACATTTCCAAAGAAGGCTGATTTCTTTTTTTGGGCTATAATGGAACAAGATACCACTGGAATAATATATTTCATAAGGGGTTTCTTTGATGGTTGCACTTTTTGATGATCCCAGAGATCTCTTAGATGCCACTGATCATCTTACCTCATGTTGCTTTGACTATGCCATAAAAGCAGAAGCGTAGTCTGGAGAGCCAGTCTGCTTTGAAGAAGTGCTCTGAGTCTTCTCTACTACCTCTTACATCTCTGCATTCATGAAAACCATGCTAACCATGTCCTACAATTTAGAAAACAAACAACTGCTTCAGCTTACAGGAAGAGCAAAATAGTGCTCAATTCCAAGATAGTAAGAATTGTTAAAAAAGCAAAACAAAACTGTGTTATCTGTAGCTTTTCTCCTGGTTTGGAAGAGTGCCAAATTTGCATGCTATGGGAGCTTGTAGAAACTTTAAATTACAAAGACTAACTCTATGGCTTTGGTAGTGCCTTGTATCAGTGACCTGGCTTCCACACTCGCTGCTACAACATAGAAGATTTATATTCTAAATATATGAATCAATACCATTGCAAGGCTGGAAAGTACAAACTTCCCATGCACTTAGCAGTGTTGTGAAAACAGTGAAGCTATGTTGAAGTTGTGTTGACATTGACGTGGTTTACTGTTAAAGGTGATGAGGATGGTGCTGTACTTCACCTTTGTAATGTAGTGTCAGAAAGAAGAAAAACTGGTGCTTTCCACTATACATTTCGTGGCCCACTCTCAACTTGAACCTAAGTAAGATTATTTTAGGGAGTGTTCTCAACAGCCAGATTACTGCATTTGCAGTGAAACCGTTATGTTCCAAGCCTAGGAAGTACAGATAAGAAATAATATAGACACATTAATCTAAATGTCGTGGTTAAATAATTATTGGTAGCAGGAAGTCTGCCTTCCCAGTTTTTTCATCAGCTGATTAATCCAGATCAGGTCTTATATCAGTTCTGAAAGGAAGTCAGCGTAGTTTAGAAAGCTGTCACAGGGCTTTCTAAACCTTTTCAATCTATGGTAAGGGAGGCCATGGGTAGCGTAACTACACGTTAGGCCTCTCTGTATGTGCATAGAGAATTATTACGCAGGACACAGAGCAGGCTCAAATAACAGTGGGGAAAGTCCAGGGAAGGACCATGGGAATAGGTCATGATTTCTAATCTTTCCAGGCTGCAACACAGGCAGAAGCTGTTTCAAAATGTGTTCTGGACGAGAGGGTGTGGGAGGTCATGCAGTCCTCAGGGAGCTCACGATTTGGCAGGTGAATTCCCCCTTCACAAACATTCTCATAGCCTGTAGCTCCTGGCATCTTGCCTTTTTTTCTGGTTTGAAAAGGGAGGGGTGAATTTCCATGTATAAAAGTACTTTTGTCTACGGTTCACCTCAAATAGTTGTTGAGCAGCTGCCACACTTTCTAGCTGGCCTTAAGCCTCAAACTCTGTGACAGAGAAACTTTTTTTCTAGAAGCACCAGGGAACATAAAATATATATTTTTTTCTGATTTTTTTTATGTAAACACTTGAACTACATTGGAAATACTGTTCAGGTACAAATTGGAGTTTGTCTTAAGGAGGATGAGAAATATTGGGGGGAAAAGATGTTTGTCTTTCTATTTTCAGTTTCTGTCATTCAAAGCTTGTGTGTGCTGATTATAATATTTCCTCTTCTTGTAAGGCTCTTCTCTAATACAGAGACTCATGTAAGCATTGCTGTAAAAGGGTCTGTCATGTATTTATTTTTTCTTTTCACCTCAGGAGTGTAAATGAGTCTAGAAAAAGAGTTTGAAAATTCTAAAACTCTCAAATTTTTAGAAAAATGCTTAAAATGCTTTATAATACCAACAAAACATCAAGAATTTATACTAAATGTATCTTGAGGCTCTTGTGACATGAGACAAAAAGGATTCTGAAAGCCCCACTGCCCTTATCTGCTGGTATGTTTTGTCGAAAACATCACAGAGTTCTACAAATACTATTTTAAAATTGACTAGAACATTTGAAGCTGAATCACTTACTTGATTCTGACTGGCCCAATGCGCATCTACAGTGATTTCACACTAGCAAGAATCCAAGCAGCTGTACTTTTCAACTGGCTGTGTTGCATCTATCCTACACCAAATGCAATCTTCCATTTTAGAGAATACATTTAAATCTCTGGCTTCTAAAAATAGTAATACGAATGAGGTAAGGGGTAAGACATGCTCTGCAGGAGGATTAAAGAGCACTCTGTAAAAGATCCTTCAAAAGAGTGAAGCTGTGTAACTGCTGAACGAACGTGGATTTCTTAGTTTGTATACATTGCTGATATGTTTGGAGGAGCACAGGCTATTATCATTAATTCAAAAATAGCTAATCCCACATTCAGATAAAATGAGAATATGACAATAGAAGCTCATGAAAATCAAATAGCAAGGACTTATTTGGAAGACCCTGTTGCACTGCAATGACAATATGAAGGTTTTCAGTCTATTTGAGAATTAAAAGGCCCCAAGAGAGTAGTGCTACAGGGAAAACAACTACCAGAGGTGTAAGAAAGAGAAAGCAGACCTTTCACACTTGAATGGTTTCATCAAAGTGTCATTTAAAGCACCATTTATTTCATTCCTGAATGTTATTTCACAGAGCTTACATAAAGAAAAACACAAGAAAAACCATGATGGGGAATGAAGTTAATGACTTTTATGATTTTCTTACCATAGTTCTATGGAGAAACAGGCAAATTTTGCAACATGCTATCAGAAAATGTTCTTTCTGATTCATTAATATCAGAAATAGATAGCTTAGCCTTCTTTTCGCCAAATAATGTCTCTTTCTTTTACAGTTGGAGAATCTGAAGCAGGGAGATAAAAGGAAACACCACTCCCTGCCGCTCTGTAGGTTTCATTTCCATTGATATCCATTGTGATAACCAGAGTGACTGATATTAATGGATAATGACATGAGAGTACCACCATTTTCAGTCATTAACTGCAAACGGGCATCATATTTTCAATTTCAGCAAGCTACTAGCAATATGTATGGTTGAACGAAAGAAATCAACCAAGACATCTTTGCTGTACCACCTTGACCAAATTGTTTCATTTCACCGCTGCTGTTAGTCTTGCTACTCTATGTGTAGCCTGCTTATTTCAGTTCTAAATTCTGGGATAACAGGGTCTATTTCTTGTAATCTATTTGCACAGTGAGAAGCACAATGAGATTCAAGTTTTCACTGGACTGTCCAGGTGCTACTTTGATATAAGTATATCAGTTACAAACAGTTAAATAATGTAGTCACATCTTATGTGTAACAGATGGACTTTAGTGCAATTAGAGTCTAATGGGGCAAGAATGAATAGCAAAAGATTTGCTCGCAGCTTGGGAGAGGACGGACACAGTCTGAGGCAATGCTGGCTTCTGCTACAAGCTGTATTTCCAGTTATGCTGACTGCAAAGTGAAACAATATTTTGCATAATGGAATTTGCATTTTTTTTTGCTGTTTAAGCCAACCACACGAATCACACCCTAAATGGTTTCTCTTTTATAAATCCCAGTACAGCTTACTGTCACGAGCCGGGCTGCTCAGCGGCATTCCACTCTCTCATAAATGTATTTATTGGTTACTTTCTTAAACTCTTGCTAAAGGCTATTAAGAGTACTTGCCAGTAAGATCTTAATTTAAATTGGATAAGTATTCCCAGAAAGTCAAAACTGTTAGCACAGTCCTGGCACTATATGGCACAGCTGTATGGTGCTAAATAGTATGCATGTATATAGAACACATTCCTGAGGTGGTGCCTGAGCCAGCTATGTTGGTGCTGGCCAGTATGAACGGATGGTGTGAAAATCAGTGTGTGTTCACAGCAGAAGGTGGCCAGGAATCCACTAGAAAAGGGAGAGTCACTGTTAGGATGACAATGGGAAGAGAAGCAATAAGCTCCTCTAGCTCTGTCTGGAAAGCAGGGCCCCATTTTTGAATGCAGAAACTGGAACTGTATTCTGGTGTTTGTTTCTTTGTATGTAGGAAGCATAACCCTGCAGATCTTTTTGAAAAATACTCAGATCAAGTCAGAGATGGTGCTGCTACCTCTCGTGAATATCTTATTTGCTGTTTGCTTACGATCCAGTGGTAACAAGTTGCTTTCACAACTGCTGTGAATACCTCCTTGAAGCTCCTGATTTAGCTCAGATCACATTGTGAGCTTCACCTCGGAAATGTGGCATCTTGTGATTGTTCCTCAGTTCCTTCCTTCCTTCCCCCTCGGCAACAGCTTTCCAGAGTGCCCCTGTATGGGCCCACGGGACTCAGAGCTCAACACATTGTCATCTTTCCTTCCATTTTGTTGCTATGCTGCTCTGTTGTGCCAAACTAGGTACTACCATTTCCTCTTTGCAGAGGGTTGGGGTGGCAAGGGTACACCTCAGGAAGCAAGTTCTGATTTAAAAATAATGTATCTTAGTAATCCATTGAGAACGCCACTGAAATGAGTGAAGGTAACATGCCATTTTTATAAAGAGAGCGACATTTTTTCCAGAGTACACAGCAGAAATGAACTGGTGATCTGAGATAGCTGGTTTTGTTTTCCTAGAATTTCAATATTCAGCTGACATTCCTTTACCATTAAAAACAAAACAAAAAACCACCCAGCCACCCCACATTGCCACATATTCTTATTCAATGTTTTCTTACTCACTGTACAGACAAGACAACACGCTCTGAGACACCTGCCCAGGAAGATTGGGTAATCGGTTTTAAAATAACAGACTGCCAGTTTTAGTCCAAGAAAATAATGACTGAACAGATACATGTTGTTACACTGAGGTGCTAAACCATACCCTGATCTACCGGAACTAATTACAGCCATTTGATGTTTGACATGGCTGTTTAAGAGTTCATATAACACCGTGTGTTATCATTTCCGATAATGCATCGCATTACTGTGTGCTGATGGCACTGAGGAGTTAACACTGCTCATCCTACCATGTGGATCACATTTCAACAGCTGGAGGGTCAGTGCTGACTACTTTCTGGGATCTTCTGTAAACAGAAGAAAGGAATACTCCGCAGCAGAATTCAGACCCTTGAAGAAATCCAGATGGCCGCCAAATCAAAAGTGTGACTAGGATGGTTTTTTGTCTCTAAAAATCCTCTCTTGAGCTGAGATACGAAATCTGTTATGAAATGTATTTAAAAATAGTTTCAGAGTCAGTTTCTCAGACTAACTCTAGGATTGAGATTGTTGGTAGATATGCTTGAAAGGAAGTAGTTCACACCTGTGGCGGCATTTCTTTGAAGCTCTCTTTATTTAGAGAACATTTTGACACAGATCTCTAGCATCTCTCAGCTCCAGGCAGCTGAGAAATTAAAATTTTTCTTGAACAATATTTGGAATAGAAAAAACAATTTGACTGTCAATGTAATACTGTTACAGAGTTAAATAACACAATGTGGTTATGCATAGCAACACACAGGAAAAAAAAAAAAACAAACTCTGT
Source organism: Egretta garzetta (assembly GCF_000687185.1). Taxonomy (NCBI): domain Eukaryota; kingdom Metazoa; phylum Chordata; class Aves; order Pelecaniformes; family Ardeidae; genus Egretta; species Egretta garzetta. The sequence goes on from NW_009258629.1 coordinate 1,137,831, forward strand.
TGCGTGGAATGCAGAATTTGTCACGCTCTTGCAGATTGTAAATTTGCAGAAATGCACATGAATGTGAGAATTAGCTTGATGTTCTGACAGAGTTGAGAAGATGGGCGAGGAGATAAGCTTCTACTCATGTAATGGCATATTCAAAGAAAAACATAAACAAGTGAAGGTTAGCGCAGAAAGGAAAGTCTACAGACTTTATTCATGTTTTAAATTAGGATAATTTAAGTCATCACTTGAAACAATTCATACTTGTTAGTTTGAACTGGCCCAACTGTTGAACTTAGCCCAACTCTTGGTTAGAAAACTAGGCTTATGGAGTTAGTTTGTTAAACAAGGGAGTTATGCTAAGGTGGGTTTTATTTCCATGGCTGCCTGTATCTGGGTGGCACAGTAAGACAAGAAACTTTTTGGAGGAGACTGCTGGATGAAACTGAGTGTGTCAGTAAGAACTGAACTCATCCTATAGCTTTCCAGTGGCCTCCATGGTTTGAGTTGATGATTTTGGTTCAGGTCACAGAAGACATTTGTAAGCACTGTTAGCACTGACCTTTTAAATCTTAGAGGCAAGTCAAAGAAAAGACTGAAGAAACTTGTCATTTAGATTTTAGTGCAAGAGTTTTCCATTTATTACAAATGGAGAACATGACAACCCCCTGCCTCCTCAGCACTTTCCAATGGTTAACCTGTAAATACAGCTCTGCATTCCCAAGTGCTGGTCACCCACCATCTTGTTTGGGTGAAAATGATGTGCCAAGGTGCTTACCAAGCGATGCTGCCTAAGAAAGGTTGTGCTGACCTCATGTACCACATTTGTGTCCCTCCATGGGCAGTACTAGAGGGCAGCAGCATTTCGATTTGGATCAGCTAGAGGATGTGAAACAAAACCGTTTTCTGTAAGAACGGCTGCAGCTCTCCTATGTGATAACAGTCATAGAATCATAGAATTGGTTAGACTGGAAAAGACCTTTAAGATCATCAAGTCCAACTGTTCAGTGACAGTCCTTGTTCAGTGACTATTGCAGAAAACCTGCTATAGGTATTATATGAAGAGTTCAGTTAGAATTCACAAAACCTGTCAGGAGATCAGCTGGTCATGCTCTTTACATATTAGATTGTTTAATGCCTTTTCTGTGGTTTGGGATGGCAGAGTGGTACTATGACTCCAAAATCTCTGCCTGTTCTCTTCCATCCTCTAAGGAGATTTAGAAGACAAGAGGACAAGGATGATCAAGGTGACAAAGGAAGAGCTCATCTCAGCTGGCAGATAACTTATCCAATGCAGCTCTAAGCCTTTCCTAGCCCAGACAGTAGTCACACAAAAAACTGACACGAAGAAGGTTGTTACTTAATTTTCCTGAAGCTAAAGGCTGCTCTGGGGCTGTGGTTCCTGTCCAAGATCCCCAGGGTCCTGAGTGAACTGTCCGTAGCTGTGGGTAATGTTACTTTTCAGGCTGTCAGTGATAGCACTGTGACTACTACACGCTCCCCGGCAGGAACTTTGCAGCTGAGCTGGCCAAGGTGGCTTTTGGCCAAGAATAAGCATAGGCCAGTAGCCAGGATCTGCTCTCAGACTCTGACTCTCTGCCCTGTGCCCTGAGGAGAGCCATTTATAATCTTTTCTTTTCAGCCCTTAATTTGCTCCCTGCATTTCTCCACCTGGTTGTCATAAATACTGAACACTCACAAGCAAGTTCCCGTAAGGAGGGAAAACAAGCCATGTTTCAGGGGGTTAACACTGAGCACTGCAGATAGCACCAACCCCAGTTCTCAGAAGCCACTGTTGGAAATTTAGTGTCTAATCTTTCTGCCTCAGTGTCTTCATATGCGATATTGGGATAATATTATTTACCAGCCTACTGGGAAGGTTTCTGTGATGGAGTGATTACTTTTTGTTAGGTGCTAAATTTCATCAGAACATATAAAAATATCCTCCACTTTGCTACAAAATCTCTGTGGATTTTAGTAACCAGGTGCTATCCTCACATAAAAGCTGAGAGGAGAATAAAACCTCTGTGAAAGCAGACTATCTTCCTGTTTACCACCTTACCAGAAGCATGCAAAAACTGGTGCTTGCTTTTTTTCCATTTAGATAAAGAGCTTACCCTGGTTCCTGCTGCAACTTTACAGTCTGTTTTTGGCACTTGTCTGACATGTGCTGATCTTACATTTACAAAAATAACATTGAAAATTGATGTTGATAGATCTGACAGTGTTGATGTCAAATGAAATTTTCTTTGTGAAAAAGAATTCGGAGAAGTATTTCGTGCTGTTGTGAACCAAGAGACTTGGGACCTCATAATTACTGCAGTTAAGGTGGTGGTGTCTGGATTCTCAATGACTGCTCCAAGGCAAGGAGTAATACAGCTGAAAGTCCTGCCACATTGATTTTTGCATTTCTGAAACTAAATAGTATGAGCTCTGCATCAGGAACAGTGTAGGAGAGGCTTGAGCTGTGCTTTTAAAGTGCCTAAAAATGCAGCATTTGATTAAGTGTACAGTAGGCAAGTATGTAAGAGTGAAAACAAAATCCTGATGAAAATTCATTGGGCATAAAAAAATGCGACCAGAAGGAAGTAGGTCAGCAAAGGCACAAATGGATCCTCATGGCCTTTGCCACTGACAAGTCACTACATCTCTGAGTGGAAATCTCCATGCATGTTTATTGTCATGAGCCCTTTTAGTGGGCATGATTTTGTGTCTCATGAAGAAACCTAAGCAACAGCAAATCAGAAGCAGCTTTCCTAAGATATGTCTTGGAACCCACAATGAAAATAAGGTGGCAAATTTATTTACAGGAAAAATCAATCTTTTAAAAATGTTTAGCTGAGAGAGAAAGACCACAGGGACAATGAGAGACTTCAGGTGGCTTCAGTTTGTAGTTTCTAGGACATACAGAAAAAAGTATGAGAGGAAAATCTCTCTAAGATCACAACATAGTGAACTGTGGAAAAATCACTGGACACTGTAACAGCAGAGGCCAAAGCACAAAAATATTTTTAGAGCTTCAAGTATTAGAATTTTCAAAAGCATTCACCCCTTTTAAGAAGCTCCAGACCTCCAGATCAGAAAAAAGTACATCTGTCCGGTGCTAGGAGTTGGACAGAATGGGAAGCAGAGCCTTGCTTTGGGTTAAGTCATCATTTAACAGTTTGGTGTAGCTGTTCTTAGTAATAAACCTCTTGCCTTATTTCCATGAGTCTACTGCAAATAGTAACTTCAGAAACAGGACGGGATTGGCAAATTTTAGGAACTGAAAATGCAGTCTTTACAACTGTATATTTAGTATAGCCTTTCTGGTTAGAGCTTATATTTTTTCCTTCCTCAGGTTATATTTACCCTCAGCTTCTGTGTATGAAAGATACAGTCCCATTTCCTTTCAATCATTTAAGTGCAGCCAACTATTCATGCACTGTGGGAAGGTCTCCCTTCATAGTTTTCATTATATGTGCAAAGCTACTTTCAGCTCAGTTGCCAAGATGAAATTATAGCTGAAGTTTGTTGCACTGTGTGTAAGCAGGGGATCTGCCTCTCCTGCTCCTTCTCCTCACTTGTCCTTTTACCAAACTAATCTTGCAGATTACTTTTGTAGTGGTGATGATGGCTACAGAGACATTGGGAGGGCTGGACCAAGCCTTTTCTTAGTGCATTGACGTGTTTGGACAGTATCAGTCTGCTCCTGTGTGATAGAAGGAACTCCACCACATCCTTCTTCCAACAGATGGGATCCCACACGCTGAGCACAGAAACATGCACAAAGGTGCAGGAAGGCACGTGTGCACAGAGTCAAGTAGTCCTTTTGGACAGGTATGAACACACTCTTGAGTCTGCAGGCTCTCCCATGATGTTTGCAGAGAAGCAAAGGTCACACCATGATGCCAAGTACGCTGGAGCACCATGCTGAGGTGAGATGGGGAATGGAGAGTTGCTGCAGGTGGCTGTACTGTGTAGGTGTCTGCAGACCTTACTAGGCTCAGTAGCAGCTGCAGAAGGCAGGGCCTTGACAGTGTTGGCTGGCAGGGAGGGAACACTTGGACTTTAGGATCTTTATGGGCCTGGAGTTTGTTTCTTGTCTCCGTGTCAGCTGCTTCACATCAAGGACTACTCCCTGCCAATGGTTAGAGGTGGCTTTGATGCTGGACCCCTGACAACCTCTGGTCTAAACTACCTCTGCTGTAATGCTGAGCTTTTCCACCAATAGGGAGAGCACAGGAAAATCTTTGCTTTCTCTGAAACTAAGGAACATAGGAAAACCCTATGAAAATAATGAGAGAAAAATTCCACCTCTAAAGTACAATGGCAAATAATGTATACTTTCAATACTTCTGTCTTCTTCTAAATCATTATTATAATGCAGATGCAGAGTAACAGGTCTGACGACTCATGATGGCAGTATGATCAGATGAGCTCTTATAGACCTGTTACAAGTGTTTGAAAAGTTGCTATGCTTGTATGTCCTGAAGTGGTAACTATGATGCTTCTGGTGTTCTGTAGTGGAAAAAAATACATGGATTGTGTAGACTCCTCTTTGGTGATGGTAGAAGAATGCAGTGTATTTGGGGTGAAGGGACAGAAATCTCCGCCTTTTGCAGTGGTAGGGGTATTTAAATGCTTTATTAGGACTGAATTTTAGAGGTTACAGCTTCCTCTTTAGGTATCTATACAAGAAAATTACCCTGCTCATCAGATACTCGGCTCATCCGTAGAATAACCTTTGAAAGATCCCCGTAATACTGGATGAGCCTTTTTTTGCATATGAACATTCTTCTCTGTTTTACATAATGGACTAATGCTAACCTCCTGCACAGTTTACTGGAAGAGTATCAGTGTATAAGTAAATGGTCCACTGGAAAAAAGGCTGCACCATTTTTAAAGGTGTTTTCAAATTCTGTTCATAATAATGATACATGGAATGTAGAGCATGTTCCAGTGAGGAAGTATATTGTGGTTTGGTGTGAAAATGTATCCTGTATGTATGTATATTTTCTTCACTCTCTGTGCCAAGCCAAACTCCCCAGACACCTGAGTACTGCAACACTCTTTGAGTTAACACTCAACTAGTGCCACAGAAGAATGTGCCAGAGATATTTAATTGCTAGACAGAGAAAAAAAAAATCTCGGTCATGACCTACTGACCAGACATTTCTTGGCAATTGCTAATCAACTGTGTTAGCCTTTTATTGTCTGTCCTGCCATTATCTTCCAGGAAAGGTCTGAGAAAGATGTCAATGTAGCTTCAGTAGGTATTGGTTAATTTGTTATCTTTCATGCAGTATGCTGCAGTCAACACTCTGCTCCTCTGAAGGTGAAAGACTTCAACTTAATTTTACTTGTTTATTTACCAGAGAATTTGGCTATCAAACCCAAAAGATAAGAATAGTTCCTGGTGGGAACATTTCTGAGAATAATTTTTAGTGCTTCCTATGAGCATTAATTTTTAAAGGATTCTATTTGGTAAATTGTGAACTACTTCTTTATTGACAGTCTATAGAAGAAACACATTAGAAAAGTGACCTGGATTAATTCAGATTACCATGCATTAAAGACTGTGTCTGTTCAGGTAGGTACTGTATTCTATGCTTACCTTTGAGCAAGCAATTAGATTTGCATTCCTTTCCTGAAAAAGTCTATTTCCTGGGTTGGAGACCCAGGGAAAAAAACATTCCTTCCTAGAAAAAGATGAGGAAAAAAGGGGTAAATGATAGGAAAAGTTCACCGAGCAGATGTATCCTGTCATGCAAATTGATTGTACAGAGAGGAGGCAGTAATGATGTGTGTTTCCAGCTTCAAGTGACTGCACCTGAAATTCTGCTTTTTTGAAGGAATTTCATTTGAAAAACAGTGTTATCATTCATCAAAAATTGTTCATTATTCAGCTTTGTCCGCCCATGCTGCACTAACAAAGCACTGCTGAGTGGGAAAACCAGAAAGCTGATTGCTTCCTTTCTGGGGATGGAAATGTCTAGCCTAAGGCGTGGGGGAATGTCTCTCCCTTTCTCTCTTGCCGTAATACTGGAAACGTTTGTAATTTGTTCAAGCCTCTATGGGAAGCCAACACGGACTGCTCCTGTTATCTCCGTCTCCAGCATGGAACTGCAACTGGCAAACAAATGGGTACCACCACAGCTTTTGTATGATTACCATTAGGCAGCCCAGGACTCTCCTGGTCCCTGGACAGGCAGGGTAACACATGAGATGAGAGAGATTCACTTGCTCTCTCAAAGGCAGTCATGGGAACAAGGATCCCCTTCTACTCAGGAAAAAATGGAGTTGCAGCACATGCCCTGCCTCTTTTGAGGCATCCCAGTTGATGGCAAAAAGCTTGGTTTTCTTATCCATTCAAAAGGCTAGACTGGCGGTGGAGGTACACACATGTGACCCCTCTGGGATTTCCTTGCTGTGCCACTTGGTCTTGTCTTCTTTCCATACACCGCACCCATTCCCAAGCAATGTGTTAGACTAAAGATAATTAATCTCTGCCGGAGTGGTTACTTTGGGCTCTCACTCTGCAAAGACAAACCTCATTCTTGTAACATCTACGCTGACGCTTAGGTTTAACACAGATGTTATTTGCTGCCAGCCAGAGCTGTACGAATTAGTTTTTCCTTCTCCTCTGTGGAGTCTGCACCAAAACCATCTGCTCTGTACCATTTGACAGTGGCTTAAGGTCTGCACTGAAGCTTGAATGTTTCTAGGAACTCACTTATGAACCACTTGCCTCTTGTGTGAGGCCAAAGGGGGAAGTACAAAAGGACTGGAGTCAGAATAGAGAATTTGGGGGTTGCAACTGGTGGAGTTCCAGGGCAGAGAAGCTTAGGGGCTGTGGAGAGCAGAGCAGCTCTGGCGCTGACTCCATGGAGCAAATACCAGTCTGCCACACTGTAGGAGGGACTCTGGACTTTTCAGTGAGGCTGGACTGAGCAGGACCAGTCAGGTGCAAAGACAGAGCATGCCAGAATTGATTTTTCCTTTCACGGAGCATGCTTATGTTATGCAGTATTTTTTCTGTCTAGCCTTGGGTTCTAGGTTACCTGTCAGGCCCAAACCCATGAGCTTTTTACTCTTGCAGATTTCAGCGGGAAGCTGGAGGTTTACATCATTTGTTGAATTTGAGCTTTATGACCTGACATTTGGATCAGATGTTTAGAAATAAAATATCCTGCTATTTGTGTGCAAAAGTTCCCTCTTCCCAGTGTTGCGTCAGAGCAGCTGTTGTGCTCTGCTTTTTTTCTTTCTGGGGCTGTCTGTGACAGCCACCAGCCATCCTTCTATTTACAGTCATTACTGCAAGGAAATTGGAAACTGCAGCTACTGGGACATGATTATCTTCTCTTTCGTGTCTGGTTTGTCTTTAACTGTGACACAGCAAAAGAAATGTTTGTACAGCTAATAAAACATTTATCTAGAGATAAACTAAAAATGCCATGTCCTGGTTGAATGAGCTGCCAATGTGGAGCTAATGTAGGACAGGTTTATTAGCAATGGTGGTACAGAAGGGGTGACAAAAGGGGACTATCCCCCCCCTGTCCCCGTCCCCCGCCCCCCTGCCCACAGTAATGCCCACAGCCCCTCTGTAATCAGAAGTGGGGAAGTCTCCAGAGTAATAGCTGCAAGGTTTAGATAAGAATCCTGAAGCAAGCAGGGGTTGGCGTCTGTGTTAGCCTCTAGGAAAGGACAGTCTTGTGAAATGTTTAGTGAAAGGCTTACAGCACTTGCCAAGGCTCTTGACTGAACAGCAGTCTAGCTAGATTTCACTCTTCAGTTTGGTGATCAGTGATGAAATAATGCCTAATAACTCAGGACTGTGCAATCCTTGTTTTATGAAAGTAACAATACACAATTGCATTTTTGTCACTGAGGAATATGAAGAATTAAATGAAAGAGACATAAAGCTGTCGGTGCAATGAACAGTTCAGAAAAGTGTGTGCTATAGCCCTGTCTGTTCCACAGGGATTAGTGGTTCATTGTACTTTTTCAGCTTGTTGAATTCACAAAACCCACAAACTTACAACCTAGAAAATACGTGAAAAACAAAGAGCCAAACCCCCTCATTTGCGAAAACTGCCTTTTATTTTGAGCTTATTGTTTTAATCTTAAAAAGATATTTTTGATGGCACACAGCCTCAGAATCAGCACCTTTGCATTTACAAACTACAGAGAATCCCCATCAATTTGTTTCCCTAATTCCGACTTTTAAATCACACAGAAAATCTTGCTCCTTGTTCCTGTTTTCTATGAAAGGCTTAACAGCACATTGCTGCGACAAGATTGTATGTTATAAGGATTCCATTCACAAAATAGATCTACAACACATTAAATCTTGATTTAGTAATTTCATCATAAATGAAAACTATAATGAAAATGCCTATATAAATACACAGTACAGCTTTTTTTAATGTGCTACCCTTTCTTGGGTTTTGTTCATTTACACTCCAGTTCACAAGAGCATCATTAGTGCAAATTAATGAGATTTTACTGTACAGTTATCGTGTAACAAGTTCTTAGATATATTTCAACTGATTGAGGCCAGTTTTAATGAGTTAATTTTCAGTGTCTGGCTTGGTGAGAGATTTCTCAAGCTCTTCTGCAGGGTTAGATTTCTTCTGGCTTGGGATGGCAGGTAGGACACGGCTTGGTTTCAGAGGTTCTCCTGATAGACCAGGCAAGAGAGAATAGAGCAAATGACTCTGAGAATGTCCCCTTTTCTGGGATCTGGAGGTTGGGGCTGGTGGGAGAATAACTGCACCAGTCCTTAGGGAATTTAAAGGCAGGGACTTAAACTTCTTAGCACCCTGAGATGGTAGCTGAACTAGAAGAAAAAGAAAAAGAGAGAAAGAGTGCACAGAAAGTGAAAAGCATGACATTTTTACAAGTGAGTTTGCTGCTTTCTTTGAACTGTTTTTTTGGTTGTCTTGTGTTGTGTGCACTCAAACCTGAATTTGAAAAATGTGATCAAAATATGAGTAAAAAATTGCTAAAGCCTGGCAGGGCTAATCTTCAACTGAAGAAAACAACTCCAGTATTAAGTGTTTTACTTTGTGTTTGGTGATCAGTAAGACTTGATAAGTTCAAAGGTTTACCTTTGATAAGCAGAGAATCTATAGTTTGTCTGAAGGAGACTTGGTCTGTTTGAAGAGATTTCCACAAGACAGTTTTTCATCAAAAGCCCCAGGCTGACTGAAACAGAAGTGTTCCATGGGAATATATTATTTTTAACAAAACTTTTGTGGGAGAATGCTCTATTGCCCACAGTAAATTCTGATCAAAATCTTAGGAAGATGAAATGGAAGAATGTGGGGTGCTGTGTCTGGGTTGCCCTAGGCACAGTCAGTTATGAAGATAGGTCCAAACATGTTCTGCAAGTCACAGGCCACAAAAGTACCCCATTACCCTGTAAGCACACTAAGACCCAAACTGAAACACAAGGGCCACAGCGGTTGTATGTCTCATGTTTGTCAGCAGTCTTATAAGAAACTGTGGATTTAGATCACCTCCACCTCACACTCAGCAGTGTAACATTGTGCTTTCAAGTTAATATAGTTCTGTATCTTCTCTAAATTGAAATCCTCAAGCTTCTTCATACAGGCAACTCACTACTAATTTATTAATTTTTTAGAAGGAGAATTCAAAGCCTTTATTGTAGACCTGTTTTTCTTTGCCTTGGAATTTATTGTGAATTGCATTAGCTTCTTTTCATTTAATTCTCCATTTTATTCACAAACTCTTTGTATACAAACAGTTTGGGTTTTTCTGTTTAACCATATGAAGAATTCCCTACAGGAGTTAATACCATCTCTGTTTTGGCTACTGAATCTTTCTTGCAGTTCTTCACCGTAATTTTCCTTGGTTGCATTCTCATTCCATCCATGATTTCCTTCCATCTGCACCTCTTGTGATGAATATATGAGAGGCTATTAATGTTTTCCTTTGAGATGTTCTAGTTTGAGTTTCATCTTACTAGCCATGACAGCCTCCAGAAGGTTATTTGGATTCTCCATTTCACTGGCTTCATCCTTTGAAACTAACCACAAACACTTGCTAGCAGTCAGGTATTAAAAAACAGTCTCTGAGTCAACCACTTGTCCTCAATTGGTATCATGCTTGTGTCCTGGTTCTTTACATGCAGGAAGAATCATGCTATAAAGCACTCTGCTCGAAAGGTGACCATCTCAGCCTGTCATTAGCATTCCATTTCCTAATCAGCTCCAATAAAAACCTGAGTGTTCATGTTTGCATTTTTCCTGGCAGCCCCTTTGATTATTCCCTTTTCATAATCTCTGACAGAAAGTTTCCTGGTGCATGTTCAGGGAAATTCTACAGAAATGAGGAATGGAGAAGAGTACTCCCTCTTAACCCAATTAAAATCTTGTGTAATTCCAGAGAAACATATGAAGTTAATCTAGATTTGGACCATTTTAATAGAGGATCAACTGATAAATGAACTAATTTTTATTAGAAATAACAGCCCACATAATCAACTGGTATGAACTAACTACTGTAGTCAATGCATCTGTGATAAGCTGGACCCTACAAGTAAATTTTGATCTTAAAGGAATCTACAAACCAAACTAAACATTCAGCACACTTGAGGAACTCATAGATAGAATAGTGGATGGAGTTTCTTGAGGGCTATAGAATAAAACCACAAGAAAAGAGAACTTAAGGAATCTCATGTCAGTTAACCTAAACTAAAAATCCTAAATACCTAAAATCTTGTCCAGAGTTGGTGTTTCTCAGAAGTGAATCTTTGAACCTATGAAGTCTGCTTGCTCCTCAAGCAACATCAAAAATAATAACTGGGACATCCTGAGAGTGGATGCAGGAGAAGTGAGAAATTATGTAGTTTTAATAAGAAAGGATTATTAACTTTGTCACAAATTTTCATAAAAAAATAAGGTAGATCCATTACTATAATGTGGACACACACCTGATGAAAGAAAGGCACTCAAGGTGTAATTTCCTGAAGAACCGGTTTACAATGCAAAATTACCTTAATAAATTGGAGAAACAGTAAGAAATTCAGATAACGAAACTCAGCAAAGACAAATGCAAAGCACTACACTTAGGGAAAACAAGCAAAGAAATCCCACAGCACCAAAAGTCCAAATGTGAGACAGGGAATAACTGGCTAGAGGAGTAACAGTCTTGAAGGTATCTGGGGGTGAAGACTGTGCCTGATTCAGACATACATTGCAGAAGTTCAAGCAGAAACCCTGCTTCGCATTCAGAGGGCAGAGTCAGCTGGACCTAGTGGTACAGTAAAAGCTACTGATTCAGGGAGCCTTTTCCACTCAGTAGTGGCTCTCAAGTGGCTGCTATTACAAACTGCAGAGGCAAAAATAAGGCTGTCAGAGAGGCATTGCGCAAGGAATATGCACTCCAGCAGGAGGGGTGGCTCTCAGACTCTTCCTGTTGCAAGCAGTGGACCATGGCAGCCTTCTACAGACGGGAGGGTGCTTTGTGGAGTCCTTTGCTGTTAACTTGGGAAAGAAAAAACTTCAAATATTGTTAAAAGACCTGCAGAAATAGATTTTTTTGTTGTTGTTGTTCAACGAGTAGTAAGCTCATTACGGCTTCAGACCTTCTAAGCCACATGAAGAAGTGAGAGCAGCAGATAGTTCTCTAGAAGTCCCATACTTGTTTGGAAAATTTTTCTGGCATTGTGTGAGCAGCATGTGATGTTTGCAAGCTTGTTTTCCAGGGGTCCTTGGGAGAGTTGTGTGATGAGATAGAAATGGGTGTGCTAGGGGTGGAGCAGCATGCAGAATAAGAGAGATGCCAGCCTGTGCTGAGGTTACGTAAGAAGCCATGTGAGGGACCTCTTTGACCCTTAGAACATCTGGAGGCTGGGAGTTTATAAACTATGGTTTAAAGTCACTCAAATACTCTTTTCCTTTCATTCCTATTATCCTCTATCTAACTTTTATTTTTAAATAGTTTTGCTTAGAGATTGAAGCATCTCTTCCTTTTTTTCATTGCCCTTCCTTTTTTGGGAGGTGTTTCTTCTTTCTGCTAATCTCTGAGTAGTTTCAGTTCTCTTTATAATTTATGCTTATTTTATTGTTCTAGCTCCCTGCTTGCTTTTTTTTTTTTTTTTTCCCACTGGCTTTGTTGCATGTTTTTAACACACATCTTGTGCAACGAAAATATTAGAGAAACAAATGTTTATATTCCAACTTTGTTGCTGGAGCCATTTGCTTGGATAAAGGCTGTGTCCAGAAGAGTAATATTTTTAGGGCTGGATGGAGGATGAGTGAAATCTTGGCTCTGAAACAGTTATTTGGAAAGCTCCAGGATCAAATGTGTCATTTGTGTTAACAAAGAAGAAGTATAATCTATTTTGCAAATAACATCGCATTTTTGTTATTGGCTTGAACTAATGTTCAAGCAGTAATAGCACCTGGATAAATGTGCTGTATTAGTTAATTAAACCATAATTATTAACTGTGATGATTGCATCTTATTTGTAAAACACAGTTTTTGGCATGAGACTAGAACTAAAATCCTGGCTGTTTGTATGAATTACTGCAAGAACACCAGGGATTATGAAATTATTTTTTTTTAGGATTTTGCTTACAACTATATTTTATCTAGAAGACACAGAGAACATTAGTAGAGAGCTTAAAAATAGAAGACTTGGAGCTGGGGTTTTGAAAGCAGTTAGATTATTTTCTTTCCTCTGAGAAGACAGAGAATACCACCTCAGTATTCCACATATCTTCACTTTTCTTCTTCCTCTCTTACTTACTTTGCAGGAGCAGTGCAGGATTCTGTATTTCCCCTACCCCATCTGATGTTCCCTATAAAGCTACCTCTGCTGTTTCATTTTTAGTAATATTGTTATAGCTGCAGAATCGCTTCTGAAACTCAGATCATAAGAGGCAATGAATCTTAAATTTAGCTCTGAAATGTGAGTGCTTTGGGACCTGGCTGATCTGCAGGATGGCAAATAGTAAACTGCAAATCCTCATCCAAAATACATTGCGGGATTTGCGCATAGTGGAGCACAGGAATGTGAGGGCAGGACACTGCTGAGAGCAGGGCTAGTGTTTGAATGTGAAGAACACCCCAGGCATTGGCTGAATCCAGCCTAGGACACTCACTAAGTCTTGGCACTCTGCCGGGGCAGTGGGAGCGGGGTGAGGCTTTCCCTGCTCTTCAGGACCTCGCTTCTTACTGCCTTGGGAATGAGGAGCTGGCTGAAAGTATAGAGGGAAAAAAGACTGCTGCTCTCTCCAGCCCTTTATTTTAGCTCCTGTCTTATAGAAGCTACCCAAACCAGTTGCTGTTAGAATGAGAGAAATGCATGATTCCTGTCCTCATGTGAAAGCTAGTCTACCTGCTGTGCTTAAGACAGAGAGAAAGACAACATCTTTTCACCTATGTAACATTCCAAAAATGACAAGTTTTTGGAAACCTGATGATCTTGTTCTAATCATCTTCCCTGCAATTTTTGCAAGCAAAAGGACACAAGAATCAGTGTCATGATATTTTCATGCTGTCTGCAGAAGAGTCATTCCTTATCCTGGCTTTCATCTCACATATCCAACCTTTCTCTGCCATGCTGTCATTAGGGTGTTGTCATCCATCTCTTTACATCCTGTAAGTCACCGTGTTGCATCATGTCCTGCCCGCTGTGAAAAACTACCAGAGTAAATATAGGCATGTGCAATAGAGAGTGAAACTGAGAGTGAAAAGTCCTGTGTCTGTGAGAATTCCAGTCACCCCTGCTCTGGAAAACAAATGTAGAACCAAAATTGTCTCTGTATTGACATGCATCTCTTCTACTAGGCCAACTCTATGAAACTCATAGGAGAAAAGGGTTGTGATCAGCAGCACAAAGTCCATCTGGAAGTGGGCCAGTCACTAGTGGAATATCCCAGGAGTTGACACTGGTGCTAGTCCATTTCATGTCTTCATTAGTGACATGGACGATGGGGCAGAGTGCACCTTCTGCAGGTTTGCAAATGATAGGAAACAGAGAAGTGGCTGACACAGCAGATGGGTGTGCTGCCATTCAGAGACACCTTGACAGGCTGGAGAAATGGATGGACAAGACTCTTACAAAGGGAAGTGTAAAGTCCTGCACCTGGGGAGGAATAACTCCCTGCACCAGTACATGCTGAGGACCAAACAACTGAAAAGGAGCTTGTCAGAAAGGGACCTGGGGACCCTGATAGGCAACAAGCTGGGCATGAGCCAGCAACATACCCTTGCAGCAAAGAGAGCCAGCAGCATCCAGGGCTGTGTTAGCAAAAGTATTTCCAGCAGACTGTGGGAGGTGACCCTCCCCCTCTGCTCAGCACTGGTGAAACACATCTGGAGTGCTGTGTCCAGTTCTGGGGCTCCCAGTACAAGAGAGACATGGACATACTGGAGCAAGTCCAACGAAGGGCAATGGAGATGATTAAGGGATTGGAGTCACCAACCTCAAAGGGGGGTCTGAAAGACAGTTCAGCCTTGAGAAGGCAGCTCAGGGGATCTTGTCAATCTGTATAAATGCCTGAGTCGGGGGGGAGTAATGAAGAGGGGGCCAGACTCTTAGTGGTGCCCTATGAAGGGAAAAGAGTCAATGGGCACAAATAAGTAAGAAGAAACTTTTTTACTCTGAGGGTGGTCAAACACTGGAACAGGTTGCCTAGAGAAGTTGTATAGTCCCCATCCTTAGAGGTATTTAAAACATAAACTGGATGTCATCCTGAGCAACCTGCTGAGGTGACCTCTCTGTGGGCAGGGGGATTGGACTAGACAATCTCCAAAGGTGCCTTCTGAGCTCAGCCATTCTATGATGCTGTGAAAAAGGAACATGAAACTTCTCTCAAGCCCTCAGATGCCAGTGATGGAGGCACACAGTATGATACTGTAACTGAGACTTGCCTGTACTTACTTTTCTGAGCACAGTGGTTGGGTATGGGAGCTAGGCAGTTCTGTACAGCAGCAAGATTTTTTATTTTGGGTTGGTCTACAGACATCTGTTGAAAATTTTTACCTGTGAAAGAAAAAGATAATCTGTTACCATATGAAAATAATTGTAAATAATACGATGCACTGTAGATCTCTGGCTTCTAGAACAAAAAGAAAACTTACTTAGTAATTCCTAGAAATATGTAATAACAAGAAACAACCAACGGAAAAAAAGCTGTTGCTTTGTTCTCTTTACATTCATTAAAAAGAGTGACTGATTCAATATAGCCTTCATTTGTACGCTTGCCACTTCCTCTCACATAATACAGCAATTGATCTTAAAACAGGCACAGTCCGGTAGCTACGTTCATGTAAGAGTATTTGGACACTAAATTTGTAGAAATATTCAACTAGATGGATTTGATTTCAGAATTGAAGCTTTAGTTTGCAAACTTTTCTAATAGGGTCTCAGCCTTTCTAAGTACTAGAACACAAATGGAGTTCAACTGCTGGTTGGAAAATGAGACTGGTGGAAGTCAATCAGCAGTAAAGACGAGCTTTGAGAGGGTTTTGCTGCAGATGAAAACACAGTAGAACTAATATAAACTGATACTAATTCTTACTGAACTATGTTTATTGCAATTTCGTTTTTACCAAGAATAGATACTGGAAAATGAAAGATTAATTGCATAACTGTGACATTTCACTGGTTAAGATTAAAGTTAGCTTTCGTCTAGTAGTATTAAAAAAGACAATATTTTAGATGATGTAATGCACTTCACTACACATATCAAATACTTTTTAAAAAGTAGAAACTCAAGCACCAAATCAACATTTTCCCCAGATTCTTTTCCTGAGTTGATCTTATTTTGTGATGTTTGAGTCCCTCAAATTTTTTTTTTTTGTTATCCCCAGATCTGAGATGAGCCTTGTAAGGATTCTTGAGTTGTCTTGCCAAACAGCTGCTCATCCTGCATTGCAATAAAGCTCATTGCAGAGCAAGCTTATGCTCAGTCGGCACGCAGAGACAAAATGAGACACAGGCGGGATGCAGTAGGGCTTCTTTAGCAATAGGAAAAAATGGAATTATATGAATTGCCTCTGTGGCTTTGTAGCTGGTACTTGAAAACACCTGTGTATTGCTGGGCTGTGCAAGATAAAGCTACAGGAAAATAGTTATAGAACAGTTTCCTAGAGGTGCACTGAAGCAGTTGTCAAGACTGCTGTAACTGTGTTACTGACTTAATGGATCCTGTGTGAAAGGAGCTGAAGTTGTGTTTATGAGATAAACACCCATGTTACAGTGCGGTCTTCAGTTCAGCACAGAGCAAGATTCTGGTCCAAAGACCATGGCAGTTGATAAACATTGGATCAGTCTACTGGATCCTGTGGGTACAGCTGATATGTATTGTGCTAATGCATGAAGAGTATCTTATGCATGAGTTGTGTATAATAGAAACAGACTTTGGTGTCCTTTTCCCATGTTTTCATCTTTATTTAGTCTTTAACACTTCTCTAGGGTGATCAAAAAGTGGATGTAAAAGTTGGTAAATTTATTCTATAGACATCATATCCACTGTGCACAAAGAAATAAATATGTCAATTCCAAAACAGGATAGAATCAAGCCTGCTGCTCCCATTAGTGCCATTCGAGTTATATTGGTTTCAGTGGTGCTTATGCTGAGAACTAATGGCTTATTATATACATACCATTATGGCTTTGATCCTGGGAGGTTGTTTTTTCTATCAAGAGATATGTTTATTTCATAAATGGGGATATTTGGCAGCAAAACAACAGTACAAAGCATAATTGCGTTTGCAAGACTGATACGAATTCTTGGAAAAGAATCCTTGTCTAAAAGTTCTGACATCAAGTGGAAGTATTATTTGGAAGTATTCTTCTGCTCTTCCTTGCTATCTGCTTCACATAACATCAGAGAAAAAGGTTTTTCTTTCTTTAAGACATCATCTTTGTCATCCCCAAGAACATATTTATGATGGCATTTATTTTTGAATGAAATGGAAAGGAGGCAATTTCATTATAAAATGCAGGACTGTTCTGCATTTCATTTACTGACTTTTTTTTACAGGTTGTTCTTTGATTTTCCTTTGCATTTAGGTATGTGAACCACGTTGTGGTGTGTTTTGTGTAAATACAAGAGTTGTAAATATTATGATGAGTGTCCCACTGTAAATCAGTCCTTCAGGTTGAGAAAGAAACAGCCACACGGATCAGCTTTGCTCTGCTTGTTCCTGGCCAAGAAGTGCTTCCTGTTGTACTATGCCATACTGCTTATGCCAACATAAGCTCCGTAATAGCCTATTTTTTTACACTACAGGCAAACAGAAGGTACTGGGCTGCTGTAATAAAACCTGTAATAACGTATTGCCTTAGATGTGGAAGGTTAGTAATCTAGTAATATAAAAGATGAGTGGGTGATAGAAGGAGGCTTCCACAGGTTAGAGGGTGCTAAGAGCTGCCTTACATTTGAGACAGTCTTCCTCTTGCCCATGTCACTTGGAATTTCCCTCCTTACACCATTTTCCTTGTGGAGAGTAGATGGCAATAAGTTTTGCAAAAAGAGATGATTGCAAAGCTCATAAATACAAAATGCTTTAGATTGTGGATGCCAGCTCAGCACTGTGGCTGGCAAGCACTCTTAGAATATTGATGGTAGTTTTTGGTATAGTCTATCTTTGCTCTCCCCAGCGGAGGACAAGACAACGTAGTTATTCTGATGGAAATCAGTGCTATGATAGTAAGCTAAGTCTCATTGTTACCCACAGCAACCTCTCCCCTTTGTGTAAGTGCTAAGGCTCAGCTAGTAAATTGACTCATCGTTCATTTCCAGGAGCACAGAAAACAGAACAAAAAACCTCTAAAAATCCCCATCTATATGCCAGCTGCCTTGGTAGCAGTAAGCGCAAAAATTCGCTCTAACTTTAAAAAAAGTCATGGTCCTGCAAGACAATCAACATTGTGTGTCAGCTGAGAAAATAATTTTCAAATTGAATTCCTGTAGATTATTGATATGCATAATCCTGGCCTGGATATTCAGTGATTAGGAAACTACATGTAGCCCCTCCCCCACCCCCAGTCATGGCTTGAGAAGTGGAGTATTAACACTTCAGTGTCCTTCAAAGACCAGATGTTGTTTTTTCCCTCAGCTAGGCCTCCTGCAGAAAAAAAACCAACAAGGAAATATCTTTCCGCAGAGAGAGCTTGGCTGCACAGCGCTGCTGACTGGGCTGGAGCCAGGCTTGCTTTGCTTCTGATCCCTCTAAGTCCTGCAGGCACAGCGCACTGGAGACCTGGAAACCCTGGAGCTCATACAGTAAATGCAGTTCTAAATCACAGCAAGTCAGGTGGCTTTAATTACAGGGGCAGACAGATTTAAACCACACACATAGGCGTGAAGTGGAATAAGCAGATCTTTTTATCATGAAGAAACGTTAGACAGTATCTGGGTTGTGCAATGCATTCCTGTTGGACACTCTCCACCTCCTTAAAAGCTTTTAATTCACATGCTTCAATGGAAGTCCTTTTTTCTTGCTACAGGAATCTTTTTATTGTTGGAAAGTTTTGTTAAAGGGAGCTGGTACACAGAGAACTGGGCTTAAAGCAGACTCAGGCTTTTTTTGTTCTGAGGGAGATAGTAAATGCTCAGAGATGAAATTACTTACTCTTGCTTTTGGACATGCAAAGACAGCTGCCATTGCAACAATTAGAAGATTTCCCATAACTGATACAATTTTGCCCTCATTCATGCATGTAGGCTGCTGGTCCTATACTGAGTCCCTGTGCAGATCATGGAACACTGAGTGGATGCACAGGGTCTGTCCTGATTCATCTGGTTGCACCTTTTGTCGTAGGATCTTCATAGGAAATCACCTGTCCTTCTGTCCAGAGCAAACAAGGATTTGACCATAGAGTATTCTACAGTCTTAAGAAAAATCTATAATCACATTTTAAATAACATAGTAGTTACTTCCACATCAAATGTATTCATAGTCTAGCTAATTCTGCCAAGAAATATTTCCTCATAGTTGTTCTCAGGTTTGGTTTATCTCATTTTGAGTTCATTCCTCCTCCTACTGTCAGCATGAATGATCATAGAATCGTAGGATCGTTTAGGTTGGAAAAGACCTTTAAGATCATCAAGTCCAATCATTAACCTAACACTGGCATCCCACCACTAAACCATGTCCCTAAGGCCCTCGTCTACCCATCTTTTAAATACCTCCAGCAATGAGGACTCGACCACCTTGCTGGGCAGCCTGTTCCAATGCTTGACAACCCTTTCTGTCAAGAAATTTTTCCTAATGTTCAACCTAATCCTGCCCTGATGCAACTTCAGACCATTTCCCCTCATCCTATCACCTGTTACCAGGGAGAAGAGGCCGACCCCCACGTCACTCCCCTCTCCTCTCAGGCAGTTGTAGAGGGTGATAAGGTCTCTCCTCAGCCGCCTCTTCTTCAGGCTAAACAAACCCAGGTCCCTCAGCTGCTCCTCGTAAGACTTGTGCTCCAGGCCCCTCACCAGCTTTGTTGCCCTTCTCTGGACATGCTCCCGTGCCTCAATGTC
Organism: Egretta garzetta; assembly: GCF_000687185.1. Classification (NCBI taxonomy): domain Eukaryota; kingdom Metazoa; phylum Chordata; class Aves; order Pelecaniformes; family Ardeidae; genus Egretta; species Egretta garzetta. Next base: position 1,157,318 of record NW_009258629.1, read on the forward strand.
CTTCTTGTAGGGAGCGGCCCAAAACTGAACACAGCATTCGAGGTGCGGCCTCACCAGCACCGAGTACAGGGGCACGATCACTTCCCTGGTCCTGCTGGCCACACTATTCCTGATACAAGCCAGGATGCTATTGGCCTTCCTGGCCACCTGGGCAGACTGCTGGCTCATATTCAGCCAGCTGTTGACCAGTACCCCCAGGTCCTTTTCCGCCAGGCAGCTTTCCAGCCACCTTTCCCCAAGCCTGTAGCGCTGCATGGGGTTGTTGTGACTGAAATGATCTCAAATATCTCAGCCTCACTTTACCCTATTATGTTTAGGTTGTAAAGAAGCCCTGGGGTTTTCTTGTCTTCCACATGTAAGCTGAACCTTGCAGAGTTCAGTGTAGAAAGAGTTGTGCTGGAGGAATCCTTGCTAGCCGTGCGGAGTTTGGGGTTTGCATGGTTGAGTAAGTAGCTGAAGAGTGCACAGTAAAAAAGTAGTGACACCTATAGACCAGGTCTATCAAGCTTTCAGGAATGTGGCCTGATGTTCAGGAAGTGGAACTTTTTGAAGAGCTCCTTTTTACCCTGAAAAACTATTTCTAGCCTTTATTTGCACAACGTAGAATGACCTGTCATTCTGAAATTGCCGTCTCTACTCTCATTATTAGAGATGTGAATAAAGATTTGCTATCTTATGGATCCTTTCACTGAGGAGTCAGTACAGTTTTCACTATCATGCAAGCTGAGGTAGTGACCTGACCTAACTGAGGGTTCTTCTCAGACAGGGTTGCTCTTCACTCCTCTTTCCACTGGAGGATAATGGCTCATGTCTGTTGGGGTGAGGGTAGATTAACTTATTGTGTAATATTTACTCCTAGCAATGGTGTACTAGTAAGTTTGGGGATTGCTTTTGCTTGCTTCATTTTGGATATTACAGTGGTTGGAAGGCATGCTAGATGTGTTTAATTTTGTCATAGGACTAATCCCAAAGGAGGTGAAGTTGGAGACATTGATATGTTGAAGTAAACTCCAGCATGCAGGCCAGCCTGCCAGATTCATTTAAACATGGATGTGAGTCAAACAAAGTACTAGATCCTAAATCCTGCCAAACCCTGGTTTTGAGTTTACTTCAGAATTCTGATGCACTGCTTCATTACTGTTGCATTACAGTTTCCAAACCACAACATAAAAGCATTTACTGAGTCTCTGTAAATTTAGCAACCTGAATTCAGCTTTGGAGAAACCATAAGAACAGCACTTTAGATCAAAAAGCTGGTGCTCAGGGTGGGAAGAGTGGGAAGGGGTGACACTACAGCCTGGAGTCAGAATATGTCTACCAGGGGAAAGCGGCATGGTGCAGAGCCGTCCAGCATGGCACACGTGGACTTACCTGGTTGGATCCAGAAGCATCTCTCAGCACAGTTAGAGATTTCAGTGCAGTAGTGTTCCCTTGCACATCTAGTTGCAGGACTGAATGCGGACATAAGACAGCAGGTGTGACAGCGGGTGTGCAATTCACAAAACACATATATAGTCTGGAGGCACTTACCTTGCTCAGGTACCTTACATGCTTTCTATCTACCTGCATTTTTGCTTGCTCATCAAACCTAATTAAATCTTGTATTTCCCACACCTAAGTACCTTGTTTCAGCTGTCCTGTCCATATGCTATCTGTGATTGCTACTACATACAGGGAGAAGAAATTGAAAAAGATATTAAATAGAAATGTCATGGGTCAGACTTACCTATTTTTTCTGACTCAGCTTGCCACATCAATAGAGATTATAGGATTTGGGAGGTAGAGAAGAAATTACCTGATGGAGAACTGGGAAGAGAGGGAAGGCGGGGAGGGCACAAAAGCACATGGTGAGATCTATCAGAGTTTAAGCCATTTATCAGTTTGTCTGAAGGAGTCCTAGTACAGACTTTGTAGGAGAGTAGTCGTTTAGAGTCTGTGTTCCAGGGATCGTCCAGCAAAGCCTGGCAGCTGCTTCTGTGGTCCAGCAAGTTATGTTCACTCCTACTCTTTTGAGACTTGTGTGCAAAATGGTGGGTGCTGGTGCTGGAGGAGAAGCTTGAAGTTGTGCTCTGGGAAGCAGTTAGGAAGGAATTGCCCGCAGTGATTGGGGGGAGGCTCTGGGTTCTAACGGGCAGAAGTCCCTGACACTCTGGTTGCTTCTTTTCTGGTGTGAGGTACTTTGTGTCTGTGCTCCTTCTTTTAAAGTCAGAGCTGGTCACACACTCATCTGGAATGTCTTTGCAGTTCGTGTCCATAATGCAATCAAAAGTGGTGATGATGTCATCTACTTCTGAGGTCTCTTCTCTGGTATATCGGTCTCTGCTTCTCTCCTTCTGGCTGGTTTTCTGATCATCTTTCTTCTTTTTGCAAGAGAAAATGTGGTTCAGCATACTGAATCGCCCTTCTTTCTTTAGGAGCCTGTTGTTCTGAGGGGGAAACTGATGAACTGGCTCAGATCTACTGGAAATACAAATCAAAATGTGATGTCATTATTGCCAAATAATGAAAAAAAAATACTGCCTGTGTTAGCCCATGAAATGGGGTATATACTGTTCAGATACATTTGCAGGGGTGGTTCAAGGAGGCAGAAAATTAGCACTCCAAATCTGTAATTAACAAAGACTGAAAATGATACTGTGTTCCTTCAGCCTTTCTTACAGGGTTCATTGCCGTATACCATCTCAATGTAGGCTCAGTGAAGCTATCAGGAAAAAACCCAAACAAAATTTTCTGGCTTCAGCATCTACCAGCTGTGGAATCATTATTCTTAATGATGAGGCAAGATCCAATAATAACAAGAAGAACATGCTGGGATCTTTAAAACCAAGTGGTCTTTGTATTATGTCATATTTGGGAAATGGTATTTCAAACAGCCCAGTCATTGCTAATACTGTAACAAAGGCACTAGTTTACCATTCCTTCCCTTTCCCTTTCCCTTTCCCTTTCCCTTTCCCTTTCCCTTTCCCTTTCCCTTTTCCTTTCCCTTGTCTTTGCTTTTGCCTTTGCCTTTCCCCCTTGCCTTTCCCCCTTTCCCCTTTCCCCTTTCCCCTTTTCTCCTTTCCCCTTTCCCCTTGCCTTTTCTTGCCTTGCCTTGCCTATACAAAAGAGACCCAGCACAGTTTCAGAAGATCTATCAAGACAATTATCTACAGTGGTGTAGCTGTAGTGGTTTTAGGTGAGTTTTTGATTAATCAACATTTCAGACCTACTCCAGCAGGCAGAGTGCAGGAGGAGGAGGATGAGGAGGAGAGGTAACATTACCCATGTCTCGTGGTTTATAACACAGGAAATAATACTAACTGCTGACTGGAAAGGAGGGGAAAGCACAAAGAAATGTGATGATAAATAACTTTGTAAGTGCATGGTCATTTACCAAAGTCGAAGAACTGAAATGAATTAAATGACAGCTGTTGAAACATGAGAAATACAAAGAGAGAGGAAGACCATAAGCAATGGTAAAAGAATTACACTTTTTAACAGAAAAAAACTCAGAAGAAAAAGAGACAATCAAGGTAGAGGACTAACGGTGGCAGGAAAACACCCACAAACCCTTACCCTGAGGATGAAAACCTGAAATTTATTTTATTATCTACCCAGCAAAGCTGCTTTTTTGTTCACTCTATTTCTCTATCTGATTACATGAACACACAGCTAGTGCATAGAGATTTCTGCAAGATAAATTTTCTGCATGAAGGTGACTGAGCAAGAGGTATACTCACATCTTCTTGGTTCAGAACCCTCTGCTGATCAGCAGACTGGCACTGTAACCGCAGTGATGAGCCCTCAGTAGATGACTAATTCTAACGTTGCTATTTTGGTGGAAAACTTGAACAGAGTATTGCCTATGAATTGAGGAGACATCACCCAAGGCTCAAACCCTTCAGTAGCATACAAAAAGTAATACACTTTTTTTCTAGTTAGTGGTAACATGTGAGCAAGACGTGATCTTTTGCTTTACCTGCTCTCCTGAGACAGCAGCTTGATGCATGCTGTGTGCCCACAGTACATTGCATATGTCAGAGGAGTGTTTTCATTGATGTCTCGAGGGCTGCTGTCTATCCCCAGCTCTAGCAGTGTCTGCACACAGTCAGCTTTCCCTGCTGCTGCAGCCCAGTGCAAAGGCGTCCTACAGAAAAGGGGGAGTATCATTAAAATAGACAAATAAATCTACTGTCAAAACTATTAATGACATAATGAGGTGTGCTTCTATGCTATTCATCCAGATTCATGACACTGATTTCAAGGAACTCTCTAGCAACTTATCCCACACTGACGTAGCTGCCAGTGGTGGCAATAAGGCCGTAGACTGGCATCTACCTATGTGTATCTATTTAGCTGTAGAGAAAGTAGACATGGGGCTGTGGAATGCCTATACATGCTACATAATAGCATCTTCTCCACTGCTGGGGTTGCAGAGTGGGAGGAGTTGCCTGAAGTTTTCAGAGAAGAATTTGAAAAAGTTTGTAGTGTCCACTGCACAGGGACAAGCTCTTCTCATCTTTACACCAAACACAATTAGCAATGGTTGGCTCAGGGCTCTCCATGAAGGCACCAGAAGAATCCTCCTCCAGATGGCTGAGAAGGACTGGACCCATCTGCCAGACTATCCTTTGCCAGTTTCAGTATTCTTTGATGGGCACAGACTGGAGACAGAGGGTGGTGAAACACTGGAACAGGTTGCCCAGAGAGGTAGTGGAGGCCCCATCCCTGGAAGCATTCAAGGCCAGGTTGGACGGGGCTCTGAGCAACCTGATCTAGTTAGCGTTGTCCCTGCTCCTGCAGGGGGGCTGGACTAGATGACCTCTAGGCGTCCCTTCCAACCCAAAACATTCTGTGATTCTATGATTCTATGATACAATTGTCCTGAATCTGTGTAGGAGAATCAAACTGAATTTCTGCTTGGCAAAAGATTTGTGTCTTTTCTTTGGAAACTTTTGTCCAGTTTCCAAATTGTAACACTTTGCTCCTGTGAAAAATCTGAAAGCATAGAAAACACCGTAAGAAAACAGTGCAAGAATAAAAAGGAAAATTTACTTTTCTCTGCCTGTTTCTTTGCAGTAATTTCAGATGGGTGCAGTCAGAAACACAATGGAATGGAAATCTACTGCATGTTTATAGTGAACAGCTTATCTTTTCCCTTCTTCAAGTATAATACCTACTGTGGAAATATCTGAGAACGTGTACTAGGAGGTTGTGTCTTACTGAGCTCTTAAGTGCAGTTGAATTCCTTCCTTTGCTCTTCTTTCCATAGAAACACAGCCTTCTCAACTACGTTTTACTGATGTTCAGAAATGTCTCCAGAACCCTCTTGGTTTTATTTCTGTTCCATTTTATTGCATTTTTCCATGAAGAATGCTATTATTTTAAGTACCTGAAGGCCTAAGCCAAGAAAGCCTTGGCTTTTGCTCCACTGAGCAGGATAATCAATGCGAACGGTCAGTTTGTTCTGTTTGCATTAAATAAATTTACAAGCAAAGTTCCAAGGGAGGTAAGCATGGAGTGAAAAAGAGGAAAGAAGATGACTCTTCTGCTCTTATGATGTAGACATTTTGTCCTGGAAAGAATCAAATGCCTTCTCAGAATGGAAGATGAAGGTCCCCTGGTCCTATAGGAATACTGTGTTAGCAACTTAAATGCAAATACAAATAGCAGCAGGATCCCACCTTCAAGTTACAGGATCCTGTTCTATTGTTTCGAAAAGAATGTTCACTTTTGATTGAAAGAAGTCAAATCGTGACAAAGTTCTTTCACACATAATCTTAAAATTTCCTACGAGAAACACAAAGTAAAATAACATTCCTACTAGTCAGTTATTACACTAGATACAATACATGTGAGCTGGAGGGCTTTGCAGTGTTTCTGAACATGCACGGTTCTCTGTAAGTGCAGTTCATTATCTAGGCCATGGCCTGTGAAACAGGAAACACGATTATAGAATAAACAGAGCTAGTCTCAGGTTAATAGAAAGGAAGCAGCAATTTCAGTTTCAGAGTTTCCATGGTTACCTGTCATCCACATCAAGGGCTTGCAGGTTGCACTCCGGGACTTTAGCCAGCTCACTGATAATATCACTGTACCCTGCAGCAGCAGCAATGTGCATACATGTTTTGCCATTCTCGTCATCGTAGTTTATTATTGATGGTCCCTGGTAGTGGTCCAGAATGATGGAACACAGAATCCGGTTGCCACTCTGAGAGGAAGTCCAGAGAAAAAAGCATTTTACAATGGAGCTCACACCAAACTGCATTTTCTCTGTTAGAGAAGTCTAAATACAATAATGGTATTTTGTTTTGCGTGTACCAGACTCCCCAGGTATGAAGCCAAAAGCTTCCAATCTCCTGCTGAGAATTGTGTTTGCTTTATGAATTTCCTAGAACACTTTGAATACTGGAAAAATAATAAATAATGTACCACTGCAAATACCTCCAAAAGTTACAGAGTGTAAATTACTCAACAGTTTTCTCAGAAATATCTTGGGGGTTTTGCTGTTTTGCTAAGCCAGAAAGATATGAGCCTATATTTTCTCATAGAAATTTAGGGTTGGAAAGTACCTCAAAAGACCAATTCTGTAAGCCTGTCCAAGTACACCTGGAAAAGCCATGTCAAATATTTGCTCAAGAGGTTCTTGAAAACTTTCTTAGCTAGTTTGCTCCAGTGCTTCAGTGTCTTAATAGAAAGTTGACATTGTTCTCTAGCCTGCAAATGAAACTGAACATTTTATATCTGAACTTGGTGGAAATAGAGAAAAAGAATTAATTTTTTTTTATATAACAATATAGAAACACAAGGCTGGAAAGGTCTTTCTAGATCACCAAATTCAATCCCTGCAATCACTTGCAGCTCTCTTACATCATCCCTTTCATAAACTTATTGTCCATTAAAAGCAATTAGGTTTTTTGTCCGCATTACTCCCAAAGGAAGACAGTTCAAGAACTTGTTTCCTTTAATGATTAGTATCTCTAATTTCTATTCATACTCATGGCTGATTTATGTCCCTTTGTTTCTGTGCCAACATTATTATTTAGATTAAATACTTCTTTCCTCTAACTGGTGTTTGTTCTTCAGATGTATTTATAAACAATCATCATATCCCTTCTGAGCTGTTCTCTTGCTGCTCTAATCAAGCAAGGTCTTTTAAGTTTTCCTTGTAAAATATGCTTTCTGTTTCTCTTACCAACCTACTAACCCTTCTCCTTTTGTTTTTCAGTTGTGTATCCTTGAGGAGGGATGATTAAAATTGTACCTAGTCATACACAGACAGTTTTGCCAGGTCTTTGTACAATGACACTAGCTCTTCCCTATTTGTGTTAGAAATACCTCTTTTGGTATGTCACAGAACAGCATTTGCCTTACTCACAGCTGTGTCCCATTAGAAGCTCCTAGTAATTTTGGAATAACCCTTTACAGCTCAGTACTTTTTTTCCATAGTCATTTCCAAACATACAGTTTCTAGTTTCTGGGAGGACCTTCTGTTATTAGCACCCAAGTGCTAATATGTTTTATCCTATTCGATTTTGTCCCATTTGTATTACTTTAGACTTGAAGGTGATCCAGCTTCCCCTGTATGACATCCCCATTCTTTTCTGTTAATGTATTCCAGTTTTTTGGTTTTGGCAGATTGCATCAGAAAGCCCCTGTATTTTGTGCCAAGTTATCATGAAAATATTAAGCAAGATTGATTTCAAGGCTTGTCCCTGAAAGTAATTTCCTTCCAGCCTCTATTCAACATTTAATTATTTCTTTTCAATTCTTGATTTTGAGATACAACTTCTTTTGCTTCTCCGTACTTTTGCCTATTGTTTTGTAAGATGTCTACTTATTCTAAATATATCTTTTAAAGATGGATAGCAATCCATTATACCTCAAGCCTCTTTTATACACTTTTCTTCTCTGCTCTTGGGGTACATATTCCTGCTACATTTTGCACCATTGATAGTATACAGGTCCCTAGAATCTCCTGGTCCCAGACCTTCTCATTCCAGCTGAGAATTCCTTTAATTTACCAAAATGTGTCCTTCTGAAATCAGGAACTTTGTTTACTCACCTGTTTAATTTAGAGACCACTCATGATCGTGCCATCCAGTCTTATTTTCTGTGACCAGGCATTTTATAACATCCTCATTAACCATGTTAAAATTGTTATTTTTTTATAGTTGTCTGAATTTCTAATGAAAAAACCGTGTTAATCTTCAAGTTCAGGAATACCGAGGTCCTATGAATAATTGTTGGGGTTTTTGTTGTTCTCCAGTCCCTGTGCCAAATGTCAATGTCCTCCATACTAGCATAATTCTCAGTTACATTTTTTGGTCTCTAGTGTCAGAGAAATCTGTAGTCATAGTCAGGGCTAACTGAACCTAGAAGTCTATTATATACTTCTAGTACTACCATAATAAACATCTATCACTGTCCTTCTCCAGTTTTGCTACAAAAAGTTATTAACATGCTGTATCTTTCTATTTCTATATTTGTGTTCTTGTGTCACTACTATTCTGCTTATATATATATATATACTGTCTTTCTAAGTCCAGATTTCACATCCTGCACCTACGGTTTCAGTCCCTCGATGTTCTTGCACAGATCTTAGCATTTACATAAGAAATTTCCCACTGTTCTTACTGGCATTTTATACATTTATAGACTGTTCTGTCTCCCACCAATCTTCCATTTTCTAGACTAAACAAACCATTTCAACCTCTCTTCATGGGTCAAGTTTTTCAACCCACTTATCATACTTGCTACTTGCTTTTGGCCTCTTTCCAGTTTGTCTACAGCTTTCTTCAACCATGGTACCCCAAACAACATAATTATCCAGCTGAGGCTTCTCTCCTGACATTGAAAATGACATTGCGACTTCCTGTAGCCCACATGTATCACACTTCTGATAATATATCCCAGAATGATGTTTGTTTGTTTTGTATCAAAACCATAATTTAAACTGCTTTTCGCTTTGTAATCCATCAGTCTACTACTCCTCCTTTGGCGCAAACAGCTTTAATTTTTCACAGTTCTGTACACAGTTCTATTTTATTAATTTCAGTTCATCCCTACAACTTATCAAAATAAATTTTCATTCATTTCATCCTGACCCATGAAGTGCTTGGTTTCCCTCTAATTTGGTTCTAGCTGTGGGTTACATACATATTCTGTATTTTGTCACCTCATTATGGAACAAATAAAAACATTCTTATGATAAATCCCTGGTTGGACTGTCTGTGACATGTCCGCTTCCAAAGATTATTTGAACTGTCCTGAATGTGGCTGATAAAGAGTATATGATGTGTGAGATAAGTCCCTGCATTGATTTTGAGTGCATTAGTCCTTATTCTTCTCCACTGGGACATCCTATCTTTGGGCTGAATTCTGGGTCCATTATAGCAGGTTGTGCTTATACAAATTGGGCTACTGACATCATTCAGTGTGATTAAAATTGCATGTACTGCTCAAACAAGAAAGGGTCAAAGAACTGCACTTTTAATGATCACTCTATTACCACCTGCTTAACAAGCTTTCTGTGCCATGTGATGAACTTGTTGGCACTTTTCCAGTATTTCCCTGTTTTACTACATGGTATTAAACTGATTTCATTGACATTCAAATGTACTATATCCAATAGCTTCCTATCTGAGGAGACAATAATTGCTTTGAAGATGGTTATGAAATTTCTGTCCTGTTTTAACAATTCAATCAAGTTGTGAATTACGTTTTCTAAATAATCAAGGGATATTTCCTAACATTTTGAACCTTCTGCTGAAAGAGTCTCTGGCCAAGTGCTCTGTGGCTTTCCAGCTCTCTCTTCTTAGGAATGCCTTCTTATCTTTACATTCATCTTGGCTTTTTAAAATTGCACACAGAATTCTCCTAAAACGCTTACACTGCCCTTATTCCTAGATTGATAGCTTTGAGCTGAGGTCACAAAAAATGTAGTCTTCCTGTGGTAAATTTACCATGAACCACAGTACTATTGTTAGACCAGGATGTTCAGTGGTAAATTTACCATAGGAAAATTACATGTTTTTGTAACCTTACTGTACGTATCCCTACATTTCATCTTCCCTTTTTATATTCAAATTATTTTCAGCAATGTTCTCAGAGATTATTAGTTATTTCTGCTATGTGTTTCTATATAATTCTGCAGGGGTCACCCCACAGTTTTCTTTACACTTTTGTCCCATCTCACACCTTTATCTGCTTCCACCCGCTATTCATTCTCCTCAGGGAACTTTTCTTTCTTAGGTCACTCATCTAAATTAAATTTACTTCATGAACAAGATATGTCCTAAAGCCTCAATCCAGGAGCCTTTGTAAGGCAAACTCTCATTGTGCTTTTTGCAAGTTTTTATCTGATATTTGTGTCATCTCCAGACACTGGCAAACAACAAATTCACTAACAGAGTCATTAGGTCTTTACGCCATTTTCTTTAGGTTGGTTAATAAAAAGCCCAACTTCTGATAGTTTCATCTTGCAGTGCTATCAAAATAAGAAAATAATCCTTCAGGAATTACCCATGGAATCAAGTATGATGAGGAGAATCCTGCAAGTTTGAGGTGCTTTTCTGGTTTTGACACTTTTTTCACCTATGTTTACTTAGTTGTTACTTGTTGTTACTCTACCTCATTGTTACTACAGCCATTGTTCTCATACTTCATCCCTTTGTATGTCCAACTGAAATATAGAATGATAATTTTACTTGGGAAGTTTATTGTCACTTATGTAATATTCTACCATAATATTGCATTTTATTCTGCCAGGTCTTCAATTGTGCATAGTGCAATGTTTTCCTAGTTCACTGCACTGTATAGAGGGTTAATTTTTTCCCCTTGTCAGAATACTCTAGTGAACTAGATATTTCAAAGCCAAAGAGAAGAATCATGTGAAGGGAGTCTGCTAAGCTGGCTTGTGGCTACCAGTAATGTAGAGGTGGGAGGCGGAGAGGGACAAGCTGTGGACCACTTAACTGTTTTCAGGAAACCCTGACAAAGTATTTTTCTTCCAAGTGAATGCCTCTGGAGTTTATGTGGTTAGGTTGTATTAGTCCTCCTGTATTTTCTGTCTCTTTGTATTAGTGTGCAGTTTAAAGCCTTCCTACATCCATAGTCAGCTTTGCTGCATGGAAATTCCCCACTAGCAGCCCTTGATGTTGCTTCTTATCACACAGCACTTCAGGGCTGTCTGTGTTTCCTCTTCTTCTACATTCCCTCCTCTTTCAATTCCACACCTGTGAATCCACAGCTTTGTCTTTCTCTTTGATGTCTTTCTGCTCTTATCCTGAATGGCTTGACATTTTAACCATTATTTCACTCCTTTCTGCAGCAACAAGCAAATACTATTGCCATTGCGCTACTCTGGGAGGTAACTTACTTTTATAAAGGAGCACCATAAATTGCTATAGATTAAATAAAATTTGCATCAGTACTTCTGGCTTCCTCCTGGAAGCCATCTTTTAGCACCATTTGGTGCTGTTTGAGTTTTATGTTACAGAATGCTGGCAGGTCTCCCCATCCTTTTGTCTTCTCTCCTATCCTTCACAGACACACATAGCATGTTTCAATATGAAATTGACTGTAACACGAACAGGGAGGGGGCCATTGAAAAAAAAAAAAAGCAAAGATCCTTTTCTCCTTTGCTGAAATAAAGAAACATGAGCCATTTCGAGTACTCATTGAGCAACCCATAGCAAAATTTGAACAAATAACTTGTCTGTGGACTTTTTTCCTTTATAACTCCAGTTGAGGTTATTACATTGGTAAATACATCTTTGCTTTTGAAGTCACCTTTTTTTTCTTTTTGATTCTGAAATTGAGTATTTACTGAAAGAAAAAGCTGTTCCACAGACTTTTCTGACATGGCTCTCTTGGTTGGGGCTTGAAAAGTCTTGATCTTTGACTGAAGGCTTTGCTAGCAGAAGCCCTGTGTTCAGTTACAGCTATACTGTCAAAACTGAACTGTTCCTCCAGTACAATTTTTTCCCTTACGGGATTCATTTCACTAAAGTGCAGTTTTCCTCATGTTCATGTTCAGAGCATCATGGCAGTGTATTATGTCACTAGCTTTAGTGTAACATGAGTTCAGGATTTCATGCTAGAATCGGAGCAAGACAAACATAATGTTGCATGAATAGTGAGGATATGTCTGGCTGGAATCAGATATAAGGGCTGTATCAGAACAACACATCCCTGTCCTATTGTAGATGTGGTGTCTGCCATTTTAAACATGGAGCATGCCAAACTCAAGAGCAGAGACATAATGCAACTCCTTCTACTGTGCAGCAAAATTAGTGCAGTGAGAAATGTCCCCATAAAGCTGGCAACTTAGGTTGCTGAAGAGTTTTGCACACAGGGGAGCTTTCTGTGGTTGTTAAGGACTTCCAGCATCCCTCCTCTGCACCCCAGACTAGGGGAAGCTGAGGAATGGAAGCACATTCACTCTGCTTCCACTGCTGCCATGCCCTGGCTGCCAGATGGCTGTATTGGCAGGGGACAACCAGCGCAAAAATTTGGAGCACCCTGTGGTTTCTGTGCCCTCAGGGGACAGAGACAACTTGGCCCTGTGTTGAGGAAAGGAGCAATCTGTAATACCATTTTCAGCTATCCTCCTGCCGGGAAAACTTTGCCAGAAGTTGCCTGGATGCAGCCCAGGCACTTCATAGGGTGTGTTTCTGATGGCAAACCAATATAAATTAACAACAACTCCTCTGACGCCGCTGTAGTTACATCGGTGAGACTCAGCCAGCTTAGAGAGAACCTCATTTGTCTCCTCCTAACCCTAGTGCTTTGGCCCCAGACACCCACTGAGACAGCGTCTCTTGCAGACTCAGAGCGACCCAGCTTGGCTTGACTTTGTGGTACTCTTGGAAAGAGAACGTGTTGTTGTTGTACAGGATACTTTGTCCTGTGGTCCTCAGAGCACTGCTGCCTCTGGTACAACTAGGGGACATGGTGTTTTTAAAATATTTATCCTCTCAGCCGCCTTAGTGGGTGTTGGAAAAAGCTACCAAATGACATAGACAATCATGGAGGGCCTCTATGGCTATCATATGTCCCTGAGTCTCGTACCCTCTCTTTGCTCAAACAAAAAACTGCATGAAAAACTGGCCAAGTCTTTCTGAGAATTTATTTTCACTTGGAGTCTTCTATAATAAGTGCGTATGATTTACTGTGTAAATGGCTATGGCTATGACTAAAATTACTTGGCAGCTTTCCCTTGCTAGTACATTGTTGTGAGGACTGATTTCTCTGGATGAACTCTTTATGTGCTTTGAAAAAGAGGTCATCTTTTATTCCGCAGTAGAATAAGGACTTATTCCTTATTACTATCAGAGAAATGGAAACATTTGTCTTCCAGTGCCTTTTGTCAGGCATAGGGGATCAGGACATTTATAGATATGCAAAAAGTGTGGTGCATGTACATTACTCATGTTCTGGCAGCCACTTGCAGGGTTGCACACAGACTGTGTGCTGGGAAGAGGTACAGCAATTATGCTGTATTTACCTACAGGTTTTGCCCGAGACAAATTCCTACTAAGGTCAGGGGAAGTTCTGCAATTGATTTCCTTGGAAATCTGATTGGTTTGAATAATTACATTGCCAATGGCTTGTTCATACTTGAAGGACTTGCTGTTTAACTGTCAATTATTTCAGGTAAAGGCAGTTTTTCTGATGATCTGGTTGTACTGATGAGCTTGTGTATCAATACTGCTGTACCATGTGCGAGTCACAAAAGGTGCTTTGGCTTATGAACTGACACAAATGAAAGTGGAGAAATAGGTTACAGCTATATAAAAAACTAAACAGCACTAGGGAGCATCCCGGAGCATCGGAACACAGCTGTCTGTACCGTAAAATTTTTAAAATCCTCCCCGGCATGGTTTTGGCTTGGGCCAGTTAACACTTTCCCCACCAGTTCCTGGACATAGTTTGGGAGCTAGCATGGGCCAACAGACCATTCCCAGTAAGTGGTCTGCATATGACCATCCTCTTTCAGCAAATAAGAAAGTTTAGCAGTAGGGACACAGGCTGTCCTGTGATTGTCAGCCTTGGTGCCAGAGCCAAGACTGAAGCACATTTAATTTGCTATTGCAGACATGGTCACGAATGTTTAGAGCACTTCTTGGAAAAGGATTCTGATGGTATCAGAGTAAATTTATTTCTTACTCAAAGCTATTTGCAAACTCTCTTCCTCCTTGTTTTGCAACTTGACAGCTCACCCTGTAGAGCCCTGCTGCTATGCAACGTTCCAGCTTCCATGAGCAACAGCTGTACCTTGGCTGGAATGACAATATTTACACAAGAAAGGGGTTTCTTAAGGGTATGCTTAACAAATGCAAATTGAATCTGTTTTACATTGTTTGCTAACAGTCAAAATTGTCTTTAAAGCTTAGTGGCATAAAGAAATCACTACTGTCCCTTTCTAGCTATCTCTAGAAAACAGCATGAAACAAGGAGAAAACAAGTACGATATTGCACTGAAAGAGATCTGCCAGATTGCTAACAGTGCCTAGCAAATGCACCTTTTCTGGCCTAATCCAACAACAGTCTGCCTTGGAGGGACACCCACTAAGTTTTAAGAAGTCTTTGGAAGTCTCTCTGGTTTCTTCCACTGTAGGCAGCCCACAGAAGAAAAAACAGGGTGCTGGGCAGAGAGGAGTGCAGGGATCCCTCGGGAGAGACCCTGGCCCTGCCTTCCCTGTCCCTCTCCTCTGGCCTGGCTGGGTGGCCAGCAGTGTCCTTGAGATGCTCTGCGGCAACAGAGAGATTTGTTCCTAGAGATCCTGAAATTTAAATGTGCTCTCACCTTCCAAGTAATTACAGAGAGGCTGCCACACTTGCTCAGCCAAACTCAAATGAATAATTGCCTATGCTTTGCTGTTATAATGTGTTTAAGATACACAGGTATTTCGCTCTGCTCTCCGGAAACGTGGGAATGAAATAATTGCATAGTTGCTATGGAGCAAATATGCAGGCTCGTAATTTTTTAATACCTTATGCTCTGAATCAACCTATAAAAAAATCATAAGCACAGCTCCACATGGCAGAATATTATTTTTAATGGCTTCTTTTTAGTTGCCTTCTTTTTATCCCTAGAGGTTTGTGTTTCTTCATTTTAGAAGAAATCTTTGTTTGATTGTTTGTTTATTCTTTGAACGAAACCTGATATTTTTGCATAATCACATGACTTTGGGAGCCAGAGTTTTAGGAAAGAGACAAAGAAACTTCTGGTAAAAATCACGACAACTGGCAAGGCAATGCAGGAAGACTCAAAATCTTCCCAGGCTATTTCAAATTTACTACTAATACTATTATGATACAGTAGTGTATACTGTACAGTATTTACTACATTTTACTAGGATTACTAGGTAATGACACCATTACCTACAGCTGTTAGGACGGCTTTACACTTTGTTCCAGTATCAGTTGAAATTTTTTTGTTACAAAGGTATGTTTCCTTTTCATTACAGTAGTTACTGCCAGTTGCAATGGAAGGAGAGAAACACCTCCTGAGACACATCTAATAGTTACATGACTGGGACTCCACAGCCACCGTTTGTCTGATGGGAGACGAAGCACCATGCTGTCTTTGAATCAGCCAATTATTTCACATCAAACATGCCTGAGAATTCAGTTTCGAATGCTGGGCAATGCTTTTTAAGTGGTCCCGCTCTGTGTTTCAGCCCAGTGTGCACAAACTGCCTCTGTCCTGCAACTTCTGAAACAGGTTTCTGTGCAGAGCCTGGTCTTCCCCTTGCTGCATTTTTAAAAAATGAAATTAAACACAGGGTCCTATTCAGCTGAAAACAACCCCCGCAGCTGGTACAGCCTGGGCTCTGTAAGTCTCTTGTGCTCTGAAGATATCAGTACTATTCCTGAAGGAAAAATATCCTCTTTCCAGCAGCCACGGAGAAGGCTGTTAGACATAATGAAAATCTCACCCAGCAGAGCTGTTGTTCTGCTCTCTGTCATAGCTCTCAGGCATAGCATGCCTGTCCACATATCTATTTCTCCTGGGCCTAATAGGGCAGCAGAGACCACTGGCTGAAAGTATTTTTTGTTGGCCAAGCTTGAAAAGCAGAAAAATTAACAGATCTATTCCATGCTCTGGTATTTCAACCACCCCTTCTGGACCTAGAATATGGAGAAATATGTGGATGGAAGAAGCAATTTATAAGGCTTCATAGCAGGAAGCTCTCAAGAAGAAAAAAAAGGGGGGTCATCCTGCATATATTTCCTGATTTCTGGGAGCAGCTTAAATGGAGAAAGAAGAGGGATTTGTTATTTGCCTCCACTTGAGGCCAAGTGGGTTTTGTGCATTTTAATTTCCCCTTTTCTCAAGAGTTATTCTCCATGTTTGTGAGAGAAAGGTGGAGTTAACAGTGGAACTAAATAATAAAATTTACAAAATATAGAATCAGGGAAAGATTAAAGTATGAGGGGAACTCTGAGGGTCCTGATATGAAGGAGATTCCCTTTTGCCTTTCTGCTTGAGAGACAGCTTGTTCCCAGACCTATGATCCAGATCACTGCCTAGCCTGCCGGAGCTTGCATGAGTTTCGGAGATTTCCCACTGGATGCAGCCTGCATTGGAGTAAGCCTAGTAAAAATGCACAACCGGTTTTGGAGTAGCTAACTTTAGTCTCCTAAGGCAAAATAGCAAGGGCGTAGCCCAATTTCAGCCTGATTAGGATTAAAGAAGAACAAAACTAGTGTTGAAATAATACCAGTTGCGGAGGCCAAAATATACCTCTACTTCAGAAAAACAAAAGTTGAACCTATTGTACATGAACCATCTGTGGGAGGCTGCGGTTGAAGGAAACAGGTTATTCGTTCTAGATGTCCTTACTCATTTACAAATATAGTATGTGGCAGTTCAGAGCTTTTAAATTTCTTTGTTGACACATTTTTTAAGATGAGTGAACTTAAACGAAAAGGTGAGGATGCAAATATTTAGTCATTGTAGGAAAATGTTACTGGATTTTCGTGCAAGTTCTGTTTCTGCTTATCTGGTGTGCAGGTGTTTTGAACATTGATACCGGAACTTGCTATGGCAAGTGAGCAAGTAAAAACATATTTATATAATTTAATCTGAGAAGTTTTCTGCAGTAAATTTTAGGCATGACTTAGCAAATTATGCTATATTTTAGACTACTTACTACCAATTCCATAATACAGTGTTTAATGCCACACTGAACTTGCATGATTTTCTCCTCTAATGGTGGCCTGAGTAATTTTTAGCTGTTTGACAGGGTTTTTTGCACAGGAGATAGGGACACAGAGCTCAACAGGAACTCTGTTTGCCTCCTTGTCTTCCTTACTTTCCAGAGAAGTAGGGCCTCAATGCTTCAGCTAATTATTCCACATCTATAGCTGTTTAGATATGTTATAACTTGTGTTTACATTATTATTTTCCCAAAGGCCTTTGGCAAGACTATTTAAGCTGCTGATATCTGCAACACTGATTTAGTGAAAAAATTTAAGCATGGGTTCCACATGAGGCATACACGTAGTCCCAGTGAGATAAACGATAACTTTGTTTAGGGCAACAGTGCTGAGCCTATATTAAGTATGCCTTGCTTTCCAAAGAAGATGCTAGATCCTCAATCTGTGCCCACTAGCAAAATGCTGGGGCTGTTAGTGGGCATTTCTAGCATCCATTTTCTTCATTTCACAAATGAAATAATTGCTTTTGGAGTATTTAGGACACCACAATACCCAGCTCAGCTTAAGCAACCACCTGGTGAAACCGCGGCTGTGGCTCACCTGCACTGCCCAGTGCAGAGCTGTCTTGAAGTCCTTGTCCACCAGGGTCAGGTCTGCTCCCTTGTGCAGCAGAGTCTCGGTGTGCTGGGGCCTGTTGTGGAAAGCAGCCCAGTGGAGTGAAGTCATTCCCTGAAAGTCACAAACCCGGAGAGCAAATAATCGTTACTCAGAGGAGCAAACTTCAAGTCTCTGTAGATAAGCTAGGTAGTTCAGAAACCATTCGGGGCCGACACACTCTTCCCTCCCGCTCTTGATTTGGAATAATTAGTAACAGCTTCCAAATTAGTGGAGTCATAAGGGGAAATCAAGCAAAGAGATTTTTGGAGTTATTACAGAAAATGGATAGAAATACGAATGCTTCTTTCATATGTGACTATATGGATAGAAATAAGAATGCTTCTTTCGTACGTGACTATAGTCTGTTGTAAATAATGCATAGTCAGGACTACAACAGCTGGGGGATGGTTCCTCACCGCTCGGTTTGGACCCTGTGAGAAAAGCCTGTTTTAGACTGCTGCTTTGACATGACACAGTGTGATGTTTATTTTAGGTCTTATCTTTGATCCAAAATAAATATTATAAGCCAGTATTCTAGCTGGCACTAATCAACAAGCTAAGGAACTGGCCCAGTGATGTCAACAAAAAAAGTCACAATCTAAACATCTCATATTTACTATTTAGGGAGAAAGCAAAGCAAATGGTAGACTATTGACCTGCATTTTCATTCCATCTTAGCTGTGTTCAGTCAGTCTTGGTGGATCAGAGAATTCACGGCCTGTATTTGAACCTTCACCAGCATTGTTATTCACACCTATATTTTACTCTACATCCATAATATTAAAGATTTTCTGTATAAAGTTACCCATTCAATGTGTTTCATAAAACTGCTGTTGTTGTTCAGATGTGGTAACATTTTACTTTGGGCAGGTGTTGTTTACTATCTCTTCTCAGGGAAAATGCATTTTCAGGGTCTTGCCTGGTTTCCAAAATGATAAAAAGCCAAAAATGCAGAGTGGAAAAGAAATTAAAACTTGCCATAGAACCCCATAAAGCCAATTGGCAACAACTCAGGTGAAGTACAGGCTATAAAACATTGATGCAGACAACTTAGCAGTGCATTAATAGTGGAAGTTTTTAGCAGCAATTTTCTAACTAAAACCTGGAATGCCCTAACATTGATTTCTCACTCATCAGGTATCTTATAAGGCTCTTCAAGTCCCCAGATGTCTTAAGCATAGGCAATGACAAAATAGAGCAGTTGAACAAGAACAGTTTTGTTTTTAGTTAGGGTTCGCAAAACTTAATCATGGGGGTTTTGGTTTTGTAAAACCAAAAATGAGAGTAAAATTCTGCCCTAACTGAAATTAATGGGAGCTCTGCCATTGACGTCAGTGAACCAAGGTTTTGACACAAGAGACTTAGCACTGTTGATGGGCACTCAGTATCTGTGAGTGCTGTGACATGAGGCTTCAGTGAAGTGATTTCCAGCTGGGAAATGGGTCCTTACCCCTAATCCTGGAGAGCAGGAAAAATTTATGAAGGAGGAGAAGCTACAGTGTACCAGGCCGGCTTTCTGTCATCTACTCTCAATCTGTTGATACAGCCAGAAAATCCTTGAAAAATCAACTTTCTCTCTGTTTCTACTGTGGTAACCAGCAGAGTCAGCTGTAAGATAAGAGTGTGAGGACTGTGGGTAGGGATCATTCTAGTACAGGGAAACAGATCGGAGAGGTCAGTAGCATGTGCTTTGGGAGAAAATACAAGAAACAAGGATTCATGATATACAGTCACCTAATATTTGGTAATCAGGCTAAAGACTTCCTATGACATCCAGACCTCCACAGGGTAATGGTGCATTTTCTGAAGAAGTAATAGTTTTCATTTTCTTTGAATCTGCTGCCTGATAATTTCTGTGGGTGTCTCCATCATTTTAGATGTAAAAAACAGTTAATAATAATTATCTTTCCATCTTCTCCACACAATTTATGATGCCATGGGCTTGTGTTGTGTCATCCCTCTGACACAGCTGCCAGGCTGAAAGTCCTATTGTAGTCAGTTTGTTCTAGTTGTTATCCTGCCTATGAAAGGAAGCTACTCTAGAACTATTACCATCTTCCCGGTCCTTTTCTGTTCCTTTTCTTCTATATCCTTTTTCAGATTACTCTTGCGGCTGACATTCAAGATGTGGGTGTACCAAGGATTTAGACAGAGAATAATGCTTCCTGGTTTCTTTTCTGTTTCTTTTCTAGTAATTTGTACATTCCATGTGCCTTTTTGGAGCACCCAACTGAGAAAAGAGCATTGGGCTGGTTGTAGCAGCAGCTCACGAGGGTGGGCCTTGCTGCAGTGGGCAATGGCTGTCAAGCCTGCACCCATCTGATTTGTGCACGGTGATACCGTCTGTGAGTGGCATCTGTGGACAGACTATTGTTTGTGAGGGGAAGCATGAGAGTGATATCAGAACTGTCAAAGCTGAAAATCCAGCAGAATTTAATATTAAAGGTGAGAGACAGACAAATAATCATACATTTATAAAGATTAAGGAGAAATAGGGGACAGAAAAGGAGAAAAAACAAGAAACGGCTGTGAGAAATACAGTGTGGCACTTGTTTTGCCCAGTTTTGAGGCTTTTTCAGGGAATCTTTCTTCACATTGTTATCTTACAGGCTTCATAAGTAAACCCACAGAAAGCCGCAGTTGCGGAAACTATGAAACCTCCAGCTGTATTTCTTACTGTTTACGTGTTCATGCATTCATCGGTGTGTTTTTCTCAAGTGTAGGATGGGAAGACTGAAGTGTTTTACTTATGCCAAGAGAACAGTTCTATTAGCTGCAATCATTTGTGAGGATCCACGTTTTTCAGAATCCATGAATATTCAGGGCTTAGTACTGACACTTGAACAAATATCTTCGCCGTGAGAAATGACAGTGCTCTGGACTAAAAGTTCCAAACCGCATGCAGCAACGCATTACAGCAAAACATTACGGCTCGAAATTATGATCTATGGTTCCATGCAATTCATTAGCAACATAATTCTACACCAAGACAAAGCGTATGTCTGGTTTAAGTTGTTGTGAGCAGGGATAAGGAAGGTTCATGGGAAGAGGGAAAATTAACAACCCTGTGGCGATTCTGGCACCATGGAGAAGAGATGCATCCTTGAGCAATTGTTAGAATGAAGAGAAACATATGAAAAGACATCCAGAGCCTCTCTTGTGTCTTGGCTTCTCTATTTGGAGAAAAACACATTTGGGAAGTTAACACTTTCCTGTGTACACTGTGTACACATATATATCTGCAGGGCACCATTTTTTAAGGATCAGAGGATAGCCTAAATTTTTGTAGCTCCACGGACATTCTGTGTAATACCAGCTGTCTGATATTTTTCCAGAGAACTGTACTTTGATGATGAGATGATTGGTTAAGGTGAAGATTTTGTCCAACGTCTAACTTCAGAAGAATCAAAAGCAATTAATATCTTGGCAAGTGAGTTAAGAGACTGATTCAAGGTACCTCATAGTTGGCAGTATACGGAGAAAGTTTATTAGCCTAAAGGTGCATCACGTATAGTAGGAAAAGTGAGATAATGCTTTGCAGAGTTCAGCAAAAGCGTTATACAAACTTTTGACTAGTGCATAGTGTCATCATAAAATTGATAGTGCAGTGGACTTGTTCTGAACAGCGTGACTTGTAGGCCCCCAGAGCTCGGGACTGTGACTTGTAGCACAAGCTCACTCACCTCATTGTCCTGATGATTAATTTCACTAAGATTTGACTGCTGCAGGAGCACGTTCAGGAGCCTGTAGAAGCAATGACATAATCAGTGTGCTGTACTCCTGACTGAACCTGAAAAACTGACCTCTTTTGTGAAAAACAAACAAACAAGCCAAAACCCAATGCAATTTCAAGCAAAATCAGTATTAGTGATGGGCACAGGTCAGAATCTTAGGTCTGAGCTTTGTTATACTAGAAAAACAAATAGGAATTTATGGCTTACTGTAAAACCAGAAGTTTAGTGCTGGGAATTAAAAGCAGATCCACTAGGAAGAACTCTTGTGCTGATTGCCAGGCTAGGATCAGGGTGTGTAATGCTATACATGTGTGCAGTTTTTGGTAGCTTAGCAATTAATTTATTTTATAAAGGTTTAAACAAACAGAAATGCTAATGACCAGTTTCTAAAATGATTTTTCACTCTCCTCAACTCTTGGAGGAATGTGATGTTGTGTACATGTTTGTGTGTGTGTGTGTGTGTGCATACATAACTATATATTACACAAACACAAACCGACAGTATTTTACAAGACTTTACAGTGTGCCTGAGGGGCGAGGACCATTGTTATGGTATAAAATATGGCAATGCATTGGTTCATATTTTATAGAATATCAGACTACAAACACTTCCCTCTGGTGGAGGGAACAGTTACAATAAAATGGTTACATGAAATGCTATTCAAGTGCAATGTTTTTAACACAGCATGGATTTTGCTTTTCTTTTCCGTTTGGTATCCTATGAAGATGTTCTGAAATCACTATAGGTTTGGTGAAGATGGTTGTGTTTTATAGTAGGATGATAAGTGTTTGGATCATGTACATGGGTGGAGCATGGAAATGAAAAGGACCATCTTGTTACAGGCTAATGGTATAGATCCTAACATGGATCTTATGATTCTAGCAAAAGGAAAGATATATCCTTAGTGGATCCCTAGATAAGATCATAATGCACATCTGTGGCTCATCTGAAGGTGTGGATTTGCTAGAAACCTTCAAAACATGGGCATTTAGAAGATGTGCTGTTTTGCAAGGAAATTGAAAGATGATGAAGTATCAAGGAGGGAATTCTGGTAAACGTATAAATAATGCACGGATAAATGTATACAAGCATTTATTCCCATGCATAGGAGATTGAATGAAAGTCTTTTGCTGCTTTCCATCAGGACAATCTTCAACAACGTCCAGTATGTTTCCTGGATTGAACTGGTCTCAGGTGTGTGGATCAGATCAAGTTGAGAATATTCCATGACAAATTTGCTCTTCTCCCCCCCCCCCCCCCCCCCCCCCCCCAGTAATAAACAACTAGATAGTGTAAATTATTCAAAAGAAAGGCATTTACAGTTGCTTAGGGATGATTTGGGAAATTCTGCAGGTGAAAAGTTTATCCACTGGTAATGCCATATTCAGGTGCTAGAAGTCCAAATTTAATTTTTTTCTAACTAGAATATCCCTAAAGGGTGAACTGGGCAGATTGCAATGCTTTGCTAGGACTTCAAATCCATTTGTACATGGATACAAATATTTGTAGAAGAGGGGTGGTTACACCTCCTTTTCTGAATCACACAGCCAATGGGATAATAGAGTCATACTATAGGAACTCTGAAAAGGGTGACATTTTAGGTTTGCTGTGATTAGTTTGGTAAAAATTTGTAAAGGGAAGAGGCATCTTATAGTAATTTGGCACAATGACTCAGGATCTCAGAAATTCAGTATCTGAAAACAGGTCTGGGTAAAAATGGACTAGTGAGCAGGAAAGTGAGATAACCATAATATGCTTGTAAACCCCATTGGTCACATAGCTTTATAATCTAATACCTGGTTCTATAGTTTAACCCCAGATATAATCAATGAAACTAGTGTATGTGAAGGAAATCTCATTCTTCAGTGTAAAACCTCTATCAACAACAAATTTGGCTCACTTATAACCTTAGACCATTATGGCAACTTAAGTGCTAACACTCAAATATGTAGATACTCAGCCATGCAGCTGAGATTTCTCTGATATCTACTCTTAAAGGCATAGATCAAGAAGTCCATGGATTCTCTTTCCAGCTTGCCTCTTAGACTTTGTGGAACACACTGAGGCACATCAATCCATTATCAAATCAATACATAAATTGGCTGATCACCGTCTCTGTCTTTCCATGTGGTCCATTGTGCTGCCTTCGGCACATGGGGCTGTAGCAGCGAGCTGCCAGCTTTCAAACTTGGCTGAAAAAGCATTTTGTAGCTGGCCACTGCATGTACCCTTTTGGCAACATGTGGGATTCAAGAGAGTGGCAATGATCGTGATGGAAAAGCCTCCCCCTCTGTGCTCCAGGCACGTCTTCTGGGCATGTGGCAAACCCAGTGAGAAGACAGAGGAAAAGGAATTGAGCAACTGGTAAACTCCTGTGCAGAACAAAGGTCTGCCCGTATCCATGGAGAGTATGAAAAACATTCAGGGAACCCTGTGTGCTGCTGGTAAAGGAGATTACTGTTCCCTTTCAAGTAGCAATATGCACAGTGTTGTAGAAACATTGTCTTCTTTATGTGGAGGCTTTGTTTAATGATAGTGACCCATACTTTTGCTGAAACCTCAAACTATTCTCTCTAAGTGATGCATGAAAACCAACGATAACGTGGAAAATGAATAAAGCTGTTAAAAAAAGCTTGAGAGCAAGATCAGCAGAAATTCATAGAGGTCTGTGCTGGTCTGATACGGCAACAGCAGCAAAATCATAGACGCACTGATTAAAGTCACATGAACATTTTGCATGTATTGGATGTTTTACCTGTCTCTAATGCCTTCCTACCCCTTCAAGCATTATTTACTTAGGAGAGTTTTTTGAGTTAATTTGTTCAGGTGTACAAATCAAAATTTGTTAAGCTTCCTATTATCACAGGCTGGAATGGACAAAGAGGATCTTTCTTAAGTCATCTTGTGAAGACACTGTGTAGTTTTTACTACAGTAAAAGTAGTTAAAAATGAGCCACTCCACCAAACCTCAGCTTCCCCTTTACGGTAGGGGCTCTCAGAGAGGCTGTTATGTGGAAAACTTTTCTCACATTTGCCGTGCTACTCGGAGAAGTCCAGAGATAGAGCTTCTTGTAATATTTCTTGTGGGGAGGTGGCAGAAAGGTTATTGGTCAGGGAAAGCCGAAGTTTCAACCTCTATCATAGTCTTTTTTCCTTCCTGCTGTTGTGATCTTAAACCAGGCTCCTCACCTTACTTGCCCACGTATCTCTGTTACACAAGTGTTGTACAATGCTTTTCCTCCTCCCTACCCCCTTTATGATGCTCACCAGACGAAGGAGCAAGTCACAAGTGTAACTGTCAGAGCTAGTCTTCCCGACTCTGGCTCACCTTTGGGCTGGGTACCTTGTCTTGGTGATCACCTGTTGAGATTCAACCAGCAAATGCTGCTGGAGCCTGGGACATACCTCACGTCAGGCTCTGCGGTAGCAGCGTGTAGTGGCAACCTCCCGTTTTTGTCGGCTATGTTCTGCTTAGCACCGTTTCTGAGCAGGCTGACACAGCCTTCCAGCCAGCCCTAAAAAAGAAATTACAGCATGTCAAAGAGGAAAGCGAAATGCATCAGGCCAGACCTTTGCTTGGTGGTTCTGGCAGCCGTGTGTGACTGTAGCTGTTTCTGCCAGCAGAGGAACCGGTCTTTTGTTTCTCCAATACAGGTCTCAACACTGGGAGCGGCTCCCCTTTGCAGTCCAAGTCTCAGACTGGCTTGGTCATTCATTTCTGTGGTAAGGTGTTTTCTTGACAGTGCATTTTGGCTTTTCTGCAGCTGTGGCAAGTACTGACTGAGTAAACAGTGATTAAAAACCTGCTAATTCCTGTATCGCTAGCAAATGCTACACATATTCCTGCATGTGGATCTAATTATGCTAGGTTAAACCAAGAACATGAGCACTTAATCTCATTTCCTTCAGGAGATTTTAGCAGGGATGGCAAATCAATAGTAACAGACCTTAGAGTGTGGTCTTATAAACATTGTTGCAGAAGTTTGAATTAGTGACAATGTTAGGCTGAAAACAGCACCACAACAGATGGGATGAATCAGTTCTTGGACTAAAACCTTCTATTGATCACCTCAACAAAAAAGCAAGTAAACAATCTGGTTGTGACTGCATAAATCTTTCAGTATATACTTAGGTCCCAGAGAAATCAAGCATGCGTTTAAGTGTTTTGTTCAAACCTCTGCAGGCAATCAATAAAGACTGTTCCCTCCAGTACGGGCTATGTTGGATCGGCATTACCAGCATTTACAGGGAGAAGGTGTGGAATGATGGCACCAGAACATCCCTGCTGCAGCTCCTGGTGGAATTACAAGACCACTGAATTCTGCGTGTGATTGTGACCGTGGAGGTCTGCTTAATTCAGTTCTCTGGACAGACATCACAGCCAAATCCTCTCTAGACCTCCGATTATATCCGTCACAGAAACAGAAATGGAAACTTCGAAGCCTGGGTGGTTTAAATCTTTTCCAGTAATTTCTTTTTTTTCCAAACAATATTTTTTCCCCTCTGGGAAAAGAGGAAGGAAAAAAGGAGCATGACACTAATTATGTGATTTTTTGAAAATATCTGGCAGAGGAAATGTTTATTCTCAAGTAAGTGGGGCATGCTCCTTGCACTGAATGAGACTGCCTGTTTTGCTATTTCCTACACTTATTTTCCGGCCGAATATCGCATAGCTGAGCAAAAGCATTGTTTTTGTCCTGAATTTGCAGGAAGAAGCTAGATGCTAGGGATGTGATTTAATTAGGCTGCCATGGTATCTGTTTAAATGAACTGGCGGTCATCCAGCCATAACTCATACTATGCAGCATGGGTGAACATTCCTTCCTCCTTTCTGTCCAACTAATAACGGAAGCCCATGGTCAACGCCTCTGCCCAGCTAACTTGGTCCCCGTCCTCTCTCTGAATCCTGGATTCCCTCCAGCAAGGAGTAGAAGACCAAGGAGAGGAGGACCATCCTTGCATCCTTGTGTGCTTCAGACAGCGTGCACTGCATCTCCCTTCCCAAGCTTCTCAGTGGGATGCCTGCCCCTACTATCACTTGCATATGGGTTGACTGGGGGATTGGATTGCTTACGATCTGAGTACCTGCACCGGCACCTGCAGCACCTTGAACTTAAGTTCTTAACGTGGCCATCCAAGGTACAGCATTACAGTGAAACAAAGCAACGCCCTGCCTCATCTGGTGTGCAGGAAAACGTGCCTGCTGACCACCAGAATTTGAGATAGGAATGCCCTCTCTGGAGCATTAAAATCTGATGCTGACAGTGGGAGGGGAAAAGCTAATCTGCATATTCTTCATAAGAACAAGAGGGGACTTTCCAGTGCATAGAAACAGGTGGCTTTCTTGAAACCACTGGACCCTGGATCTAGTGAGATCCCCATACCATGCACTGATTTTACAACCCCAAAGAGAAAGGACACTCTGACAGGAGTTCAGATCCTTTCCTAATAATTGTCGCTTCCAGCTTTGCATTATTGTAACGTTTACAGTTTCACTGCTCTCTAGAACCAAATTGTTTGTACTTCTTTTTTTTTTTCTTTCTGTAGTATAAACAGGAATCTTATTTGGTCTGCACATTTAATCCCTTCACTCCACCCTGTCTTTCCATTCTTGTCCCCCAGGTCTTGCTACCAGATAAGTTGCCAGAGATAAACTGGTACGTCCACAAGCATCTTGAGTATTAATATTGGCTCCCATCTTCAGCAGAAGCTTCACTGTATCAACCTGGCGTCCTGACACAGCATGCATCAAAGGTGTGCAACCTGGGGAAGAAAGTCAAACATTCTTTTACAATTTTTACTTTGTCAATGCCATAAGATAGAGATATTTTCTTATTTCTAATGTTAGCACTGGCAAATTAACAAATCCTTCCTCTGACAATTGTCCAGCGGTTGTACTCAGCTTTCTGCAGGCAGGAAGTAACTGCCATGCCAGTTACTGACCACGGATTTTAATAAGAGCATGACTCCATTAGCAAAAGACTTGCCTCATTAACTCTGCTTCTGGAGGGAAAACTGTTTTTTTTCTTGAGAAGCTCCCGATATGAACTGTTGGCTTTGCACAACATTTTGGAGGCTGATATTCTTTGGAGTGACTAGTAGCCAGATGGTGCTTGGCTAATTTTCTCAAACCCCAGTTTCATTCTGTCTCTATGTATTCAAAAATGTATTTATGAAATCAAGCCCTGTCCCATGCAAAGGTGTATGCGTGTGAGTTGATGCTTTATGTAGACAGCAACTAAAAGACTAGATTTGTTCTATTTTCTTTTCTGTTATTATGAAAATTATTTTATATTCTGAAAACAATTTCTGTGCTAGAAAAAACCTGAAAACTACATTCAAACCTAATACTCAAATTTCATCATGAAGTATTATGGTATCTTTTAATTGCTTCCTCTTCCTTCCATTCTGTTAACTGCTGAATAACAGAAAGAGATTTTCCTGCAGAAGCTGACAAAGCAATTTAAAATGACTAAACTGGGAATAAACATGAATATTGACTACTAGGAACTTCAGACACAACAAGAATAATTATTCTTACTGGATTCAGTGAGGGTGTTGAGCAAATGCGTGCTACTCAACCTGAGGTTATGCAGACTCTGCCATATGTGCAGAATATGAGCCATATGTTTTGTCTT
Source organism: Egretta garzetta (assembly GCF_000687185.1). Taxonomy (NCBI): domain Eukaryota; kingdom Metazoa; phylum Chordata; class Aves; order Pelecaniformes; family Ardeidae; genus Egretta; species Egretta garzetta. Next base: position 1,185,499 of record NW_009258629.1, read on the forward strand.
GCAAGACTGGTCTTTAGTTACATTTCTATGTACAAACTGGTAAACAAATTTATTCTGGAGCTGAAGCACTTCTGTTTGCTGATCAGTCTGTCTCCACCCACTGCCCTTCATACTTAGTCTCTCTCCCATTAAAGACCTGGACTTTTAGCTTGATTAAGCATTTTCAATACTGACCAACAGATGTTTTAAAGGTAACAGGATGTCTGGTTTAAATTGTAGGAAAAATTGGTAACTTGATAAAAGCTGGTAAAGAGTAGAATAGACAGTGCTCATACGGATCCTTTAAAAGAAACTGCAATAAAAAAATACTTTTGAATAAACAAAGTCTTCCTTCCAGAGATCTGTGGCTCTAATTCACTTGGGAAATAGGTGCACATAAATCCCAGCCAGCGGATGGCACTTTGTAATAACTTGAAGTATTAATCTGAACACAAAATGAAAAGGAGCACAGTCTCACAGATAAAACAGATTATTTAGAGCATTGCACATTGTACAACCAACCCTTTGGCAACCAATTACACGACAAAAGCATTCAAACTGTGTCTGTACATGTGCTTTTAAAGTGCAAAAGACTGTAACCCTCTTCTCTAGAGATGTGCAGAATGTACAGCATTTGGTTTTGATAAAAAATATTCTTTTTCCTTCCCTGAAATGACAACAATTTCTGTCCCTAAAGAAGATAAAATAGATCCATGGTAAAGTACTCTCTGATTATAGCAAAACAATTTATTTGCATCCATATAAAAAAATCTTACAATTACGGGGGAAAGAAGCATCCAAACTGGGCATTTCCAGTGGGTGTTCCAAATAATAACTCTAATTTCTCATATTCTACTACTAAATGTAATTTGCTGGACACAAAAATCAGGATAAAAAATGTAAAATTTAATTGTAAGCTGAAGCAACTAATCCCCTGAGAACAAGCTCAGCCTTCATTTACCCTCGCTGTCACAGCACTCCAGAATGGAAGGATCTTCTCGAATCACTGCAGTTAGTGTGTTCACATCACCGTTAGCTGCTGCTTGGTAGACCACAGTTAAGTCAATCTCTTCTGCTGCGTCACCTGCAGGGGAGGAGTAGTCCGTGAGGAAGTGGAGAGCAAGTACGAATGATTAACAGTGAAAATAATGACACTTATTTCACTAAGTTTTTATGACTATTTAACTCAAGATGGAACAAAGTGTATCTAAACAGCACTGTGGTTTTTGTTAGTCATCTGAAACTTGTTTTTCTTCATAACTTCTTCCAGAAACTGTCAGACATAGGCACTGAGAGGACATAAGAAGACTTCTGGTAGGTTTCCACCTCCTATAAGAAATCATACTAACATTAATGTAACACGACCTGAGGAGCAATGAAGAAATAACTGAACTAGCTCATAATATTCCCGGCTACATTTGATGAGGTAGGATGAAATCAGTACACAGGTGTTTTCGGTTTCAGTGTTATCCTCATGCCACTCAGAAGGGGCTTTTCACTTCCTTTCCCTGTGGTGTCCAGGGGAATTATCTTCTCAGGAGAGTGAACTTCTGGCAGCAATGGTTTGTGTTAATAATTCCTGCAAAGAGGAAAGGTGGACTATTGCTCGGAAAAAAAGGTCTATTTTGTTGGGAATTGCAGTGTAGAGTATTATTTAAAGCAGATGGCTGGCAGGACCTGTTCCCGAGCACTCCTCAGATTTCTGTTTCTAGATAAATTAGTGTGATGATTCTCTGTTTCCTTCTTTGCTTGTAACTTCCTTCCAGACTGGTCTTCCCATGCTCCACATACCTACATCTCCTTTGGCTTCAAGTGGACTATTAAGCTTTAACTCCAGGAGTCGGAAAGAGTTGATTTTTGGGTGCAGAGTCAAATCTGATGTAGTGATACAATGCTCTATATGTGTATTGTTGGTCAGCCACTGTCTCACGTTTAATTTTAAAAAGAGTTTCTGACCTCTGTTAACTCAAAAAGAAGTACAGCTGCAGTGAGCTGTGCTGTTTGCGGTGGCTGAGGGTCAGAGCTACAGAGCATAACATTCGTCCAGCCACTGCACTACCGTGTCAGCAGGAGAAAGTAAAACTGATGCCTAAATCACACCAGGGAGTTGATCAAAGGAAGGGCAGACTAGGTGACCGGTGACTTATCCTTACTGTCGTGTCTTCTGGAGATAGCATAACTATGTAAGCTGTGCAGAAAAAAGGGACATGGTTTAAAGAGAATTTGAAAAGTTAGTAAAAACTCCTTTTCATAATCAATACAGTATTATTATTATTAACATGTTGATATAAATTATTTTTTAAACATTGTCATATATATTTTTGAGAGATGAAGGATCTTTAAAGATAATTTTAAAGTATTAGCCACACTATTAATGTTGTGATGAGACATTGTCACAGCTAAACCCGCATGAGCTCCTTGCTGGGGTTTACAGCCCAGCATAATTCCCTACATGCGACCTTCTCTCCCCAGGATGCAATCATCACTCTTGACTTCAAAATTTGGCTGTCATGGAAACACAATCAGCTCTTACTCTGGGAAAGGTTAGTCTGTCAAAGCTGGAGCTCTGCTTGTGGGATTGGGGAAACTAGAAAGCTGACGTTACATCTGCCTTCACCAGTGCACAGATGGTGCATCTATCCATCTCCATCTATCTCCATCACTACTCAGCTGAGGAAAATTTGATTTATTTTCTTTCTTCTAGACAGTCTTTTAAATGACACCTTTGATTAAATCTGTAAATTAAAAATATTAACTCAATTTTTATTCTGTTGGGGAGTCTATTGCTGAGGCAACTGCTCATTTGGCTCAGAAGCTTTGACCTGTATGCTTGGGAGATCAGGAGAGACTAAGAGTCATTGCCTTTGGACAGTCATCATCAGTGACTAGCATATGGAAAAGGAAGTGACTTTACCACAGTGCCCATTAATTAGATTCTTTATCATGCCAGATCTGCAGACTGCTCTCACAATTGGTAAACTCAACAAAGACATGTTAATAACAAGCTCAGGTCTGAGCTAGTCCCCTTCCTCCAAGAGGGGTGTAGTATGGGCTGGGTGGAAGGCAGGGAGGTGAGACAGAGGTTCGTCTCATGTGTTGCTCCTCTTTGACAGCCTCTGGAGGTACACAGGAGGTGCCAGACATGAGCACCGACAGAGCTCCTCTCGCAGCTGCATGTGGTAGTTATTACATGGGAATCATACAGAGAAGATGCTGCTGGCATTGGGAAAGAAACCATTAGATCTGCTGAAACAGAGAGTGGATCCGCAGGGCCCTCACCTCCTTTTATGGATTAGACATGTAAATTTTGTACTTTTTGCTGTTTAGCCTTGTAAGTACTGTTAAATTTTCCTGATGTGAGTCAGGAGCAGAGCAATCCAGCCACAAAAGGAAACTCTCCACCTCCCAAGCAGAGCAGCTGCTTACCCAGAAGGCAGGATGGCAAGAAGATGAGGATATGGATCCACACCTGCATGTGGCTCCCCGACTCCCTCTGCCTTTTTTCATCTAATTAAAACTGGAACACCTTCTCCCCTGTGCCTTTGCTTGTGCTGGGCTGAACCTGCTTTCCCCAGAGCAATTATCCTCTTGTATAAGGAGAGGAAGTGAAACACTGAATGAGTGGATGGATGGATGAATGAAGGGAGAAGTTTTCCTCATGCCTGCTCTTGTAGAACATGGGCTCCACTCCTGCTAAGGGATGGTAGCATGAAGCCACATCCAAGACTCACACTTCCCCACCCATGAATCCTGGCTGTCAGAGCAAGGAGAGGCAGGTGGACCAGTGTGTCACCCTGCTGGTGAGGGAGACTGGGCCAGGAGGAATTGATGAGTGCCCATGTTGTGCGTCTCATATACAGTAGACTGACATTAATTTAATTTCTGTACAATGACACAAGTTCAAGTGGGGTGTCTTTAACATGACCTGTGTGGCTTTGGGTGGGGGGTGAGGAGGAAGACAGATACATGGTCTTCTGATGCTTCACGTGGCAGGGAGCAGGAAATGCCAGGAGAGCTTGGGTGTCATTTATGCTGGACGAGCTTGGCTCCAGCTTACCCTGTCAAGGAATGAGGGGGCATGGGTGCAAAGCTTGTAGGACATTTCTTTTTGCAGATACCTTCCCGGGCAGAAGAGGAATGGTTTGGAAAGTGGGCGTTGTGCAGAAGGCAACAATGAGGTACTGAGTGCTTGCGTCCTGCTCTGTGAGCTTATCCTGCGGGGGAGTGTGGAGGCAGCTAGGGGCAGCTGGGGCACCACCACCACGCGGAATAGAGGAATTGTGAATAGCCAAATGCCTCACCCTCCATCTTCAAATGCGTTAGTGCTACTTCAGCTATTAGCTTGCAGTTCTGTAAATGCTGGTGAGTACTGGTGCCATTTCAGATACATTTTACATTTTATTTTGGAAAATTGCTGTGCTACTGGTGAAAGGAAGCTGTCAGTCAGCTTCAGGAAGGCAAAAAGTCCAACTAAGAGCCTGCATTTGGGGCAAGGGTAGGGACAAACTGCAGGCTGGCACAACAGTGGCATAGAAAGGTCTGGAACAATCTCAGTGAGCAAAAACAAAATGACAGACAGGGTTGTGACGTCTTCTTTTGTAGCTAAAATCCTCAGAAGGAATTAAAGTTGAAAGCCAATCTATCTGGCATAAGCTGCAGTTTTAAAAGAGTGTCATTTCTTTGAGACCAAATAATTGTCTTTCAGTTGGAAAAGGGCATATGTAAAGAAACTGCAGAATGACCACAGGATTCAGAGCAATGAAATTACGGGCTTGTAGCATTAATTTTCCTCTGACTCTCCTATGAAGAATGCATGTTTTACAAGATTTGCAATGTTGGCTGATGTGTTGTTTTACAAAGTGCATGCTAGACATACGTACATAAATGCATGCTTTCTTCTGCATTGGATTTTTAAGGTCTAAATAAATTTGCTGCAGCTTAGTGTATGTGATCTTGACAATGACTAATTTAGACCTTGCTAAAACACTAAGTTTTGAAAACTGAAGGCTAGATAACAGGATTATTTATGTTCGCTGTGAAGAAGAAACGTTTATGTATAAAATTTACTCCCCTCTTTCCTATAAACCCCCGTGTCTCCAGCAGCAGCCGAATGCCTTACATGATTTCCCACAGCTTGTCAGCCAGACACAGTGCTAGGCAGTTTATTTGATTTCAGCATGTCAGTGTCAAGGGTCAGCGGGAGGTGGATGAGTGCAGTTTTTAGAAATTGTAACTCACTCTCTAATATTATGGATTTATCGATTGCTTAACAAAGTAATAATCCCTGTGTGTGCCTGGCTGTGAATGTTGAATGTACCAGTCCAGGCTTTTGTTTAGCTTTGCTGTTTAAATGGCGCTTTAAAAGCACTTGAAGCCAGGTACAGCGCATGTTCAAGTGGCACCAGGCAATATTAGGAGGGGAGGGTGTTCTGATGTTCCTTGGCTTTTTAAGTCCCACATGGCTGCTGCTGTTACTATTGATAAGTATTATAAGATATTAATGAGCAGTACCATAGGAAGTCTTGCAAAGAGACGGTATCATTCTCAAGCCTGGAATGCTAGTTTTTTGATCTGTAGCTGGGATACTTTTCTGATGTGTGGGGTGGAGAAGGAAGTTCTAGGGAGGGTTGGATTATTTTATTGGACCAACAGATATTGATCTGGTGTCTGAAAGCTAGCCTGTATTCTTCCATTGTTATAAATTGCTCCAGTGAAAGATAGAAGCATAGCATAGAAGCATAGAATCATTTGGTTGGAAAAGACCTTTAAGGTCATCAAGTCCAACCATACCTGTCCACTTCTAAACCATGTCTATTCACCTTCTCCTTGCTAAAAAAATATGCCTACTTAAATCAGTAATGTTCCCAGACACTGACGTGCTATTTACACAAAATTCACCATACACTGTAAATTTTGAATAGAACTTTTTTTGCACGACAACCAATGGGTTCGGTGTGCCATTACTGTGCGTTGTCTACTCCTGCTCCCCATCTGCCTCCCATGCAGCTAGTAAGGAAGGCAAACAGTAAGTCACAAATCATCAAATGATCCAGCATCCCTGCAGTGGTGGTGGAGGGGACATGACAAATTGATATGGAGGGGACCCTCTTGCTGGGGAGGTGCTGCGAGTGGAATGTGAAATGGAGCTGGAGATGATGCTAGACAGGAATAAGGATGGGTCAGTGTGGAGAGTGGCCTGGCAGGGCTTCGGATTAGGATCAAGGGGAGGTACAGTCAGGTTCTTGCCTCCCAAGTCTCCCACTTCTACCCAGATAAGGTGGTGTGGGTCAGTGGTCTCTTGCATTGCTGTCTGCCCCCTTATCCATCTGGAGACTTGACTTCTCCTTCCCCAGCACTGGTCATGTTCCAGCCTCATTCCCAGCACCACTTCCATCGCCTCCCTGGCAGCCATTCCCATGGCACTGAGTGTGCTGGGAGTCCCCCCTCCCTCCCCAGTCTGAGCATGGCTGGTTCGGTGTGTGTCACAGAGCACATGGGTAGTGCCTGCAGAAGGAGAGCTGAGAACAGCCATTAGGAGCTGCAGAAGCTCGGTCAGCGCCACACCTCTGTCCTGCTGGGGAAAATGCTCCTTATGGCATTTGCACAAGACCCAGGAGCACCTGTCTCTATTCCTGCAGTACAGATCTCCCTTCTCCCATTGTACTTCCCTTCCTTCTTTATCCTTGCTGGTAGTATTTTTTGACTCTTGTCACTCAGTTTTGCTCAATGATTTCCCACTTTTCCCCATCTACTCAGGATGGGGACCCTGACTGGTGTAGACTCTCAAGACTTGCTTCAGGCTTGAGTTCCACTGTGGCTGAAAGGCAGCCATAAGTCCACTGCTTTACATGGAGTGTATTTACTTTGGGTTCACCAAAGAAGAGTAGGCAAGCACAAAAGTACAACCTGTAGGACCTGGCTGCCCAAAAGACACCGCAGCATCTCTCCTCCTCCCACCCTTCATCTTTTTTCTACAGTCAGTGCCTTCGTTGTGGGGCCAGCATGGCCATGTCAGCTTGGACACTTTGCAGGTGTGCACTGGAAACTGTGGTCACCGCACACAAATTTTTGGCAAGCTGACTTAAAGAGAAATTTGTTGCAATATGGGTAATCAAGCACTGACAGCTTCCTGCTTTGGGAACATAAAAGAAATGCCACTACATTCCTTGTAGTGGATTAAGCCATAAGACATAAAAGCATGCGTTGGCAAATAAAGACATGAAATTGAACCATTTAACTCAAAAACAGACAACAAAGAGACATTTGTATTTCCATAGCAACCTTACCATGTGGAAAATCTTCATGCTGGGGCCTTTAAAGATATCTTAAATTCATGATTGTGGCAATACATACCTATACAGCTAAGATTCGCTGAAGCAAAGTCGATCACTTGTCAGCATCTAGTCCTTTTAATGTACACAAACTAGTGGACTTATGAAAAATCAGCTTTTCTTAAATTTTTACTCAATTTTAAACTGCTCTGTTTGCTAATATCACAATTGTTTATATATATACCTATATATAATATAAACAATAAATATGTACATACATCTCTCAATGCTAAGCATAAGAGCAATCAGATGCTGTTGCTATTCTGCCAAACAATTTTGTTTTTAAAAATCACTGTAGCAATAGCCTGAAATATCTGTGCCTAAAACAGACGGAATAAATTCCTTCATGTGTAACCAGAATAAATCTCTAAGAGACCTGATTTTTTCCAAAAATTCTTGTTATTCATTCTGTCAAGTAATCTTACTGCATTTGCATGGGAGGCATGGGAAGACTGGAGGATTTTGAAATTAGTAGCAGGTGACTTACCTTTGTGCTGATCAAAGACTGACGAGGAACTGAAATCCATTGTGGTCTGTCTCATTATTTACAACCAGACCAGACAAATGCCATCTCCAGGGTTTTCAGGGAAGAATCCCATCTATTACAGTAAACAATGAAACGATTGCTGTCGCCAATCTTCTTGTCAGAGAATTAAACTCGCTTTACGGCTGCAGGTTGTTGTCAAGGCAAGGGTATTGCCACTAGCCCGATGGGAACGGTGTATTCTGTTTGTTATGGACCCTCTTGAAATTACATCCCTGGAAGCTTAACTGAGCTTCAGAAAAACGTCTTGGCTTCAGTGAGTGAAACTGCCTAGGAGCAGCTCTGAGAGATGCTGCAGCTCACCCAGCCTCAGCAGCCGTAGACAAACAAGGCTCAGAGGGTGAGTGGGACCAGGCTGACAAACAGAGCATGTGCAGAGCTGCCAGCCCAGGTTGGGCGCAGACGTCCTCACTTTGCTGGCCGAGTGGCATGTGCAGGCTGCCGGCACCACTGTGCTGTCAGACTCTGCCTGAGGACGGCTTGTGAAATGATGTTTTCACGGATTACCTGTTCCCTGATTTAACTCCTGCATGGAGAACGCAAATTAGCAAGCCCTTTTGACTTTAGTTTGGCGCTACCTAATTACAGCTAGGTAAATGACAATGTTTAATGAAGGGGGAATAACTGAGCCATGTTACCATGGCTGAAGCGGCTGGTGATAGCTCCAACCACGTAGTGCAACAGGTATAATAGTTGACCGTGGATGCTCCGAACCCAGTGTCTGCCAAACCAGTATCAAACCCACTTCTTCACACTACTTTTTTGGCTGGGTGTCTGCATCCCTAACTTGGGAACTCAGACTCCGTACTGTAAAGTACTGGTTGACAGCCAACTGGTTGGGGTACTGGTTGACAGCCAACCGAACATGAGCCAGCAGTGTGCCCAGGTGGCCAAGAAGGCCAACAGCATCCTGGCTTGTATCAGGAATAGTGTGGCCAGCAGGAGTAGGGAGCTGATTGTCCCCCTGTACTCAGCACTGGTGAGGCTACACCTCGAATGCTGTGTTCAGTTTTGGGGCCCACCCTACAAGGACATTGAGACGTGGGAGCAAGTCCAGAGAAGCGCAACAAAGCTGCTGAGGGGCACAAGTCTGATGGGGAGCAGCTGAGGGAACTGGGGTTGTTCAGCCTGGAGAAGAGGATGAGGGGAGACCTTATTGTTCTTTACAGCTGCCTGATAGGAGGGTGTAGCAAGGTGGGGGTCGGTCTCTTCTCCCAAGTAACAAGTGATAGGACAAGAAGAAAGGTCCACAAGCTGTGTCAGGGGAGGTTTAGATTGGATATTAGGAAAAATTTCTTCACGGAAAGGGTTGTCAAGCATTGGAACAGGCTGCCCAGGGAAGTGGTGGAGTCCCCATCCCTGGAGGTATTTAAAAGACGGGTAGATGAGGGCCTTAGGGACATGGTTTAGTGATGGACGTGGCAGTGTTAGGTTAACAATTGGACTCGATGATCTTAAAAGTCTTTTCCAACCTAAATGATTCTATGATTCTAAAGGGGAGGGGACTTTGGTGAGCTTTGATTTCTGCTGGTTTGTTTCCATGGAAGAAATAACAATAAATGGGCTGACTTGGAATTTAACTGGAACAGTAGATCACTAGCAGTGCCTTGGTGTTGGTGAGTGGGAGGGATATAACAAATTTACTTAGCGCTGGTGCACTGGGAGAGACACATTGCTGCTGCTGAATAAGACAAAACAAGATACGAAAATTAGGCAAGGCAAGACAGTTCTGGCTCAGAAATGCAGACAGGCCTACACTAAAACTATGCTTAAGTTTGGTCAGCCTAAGAAGCCCCTAGACCTTATTCACTGTATTTATTCTATGCTGGTGTTTTGACTGATTCCCATAACTACAACAGATGCTAGAGACATAACGTACATGTGGACACTGTAGGAGTTGTATCTGGAGCTGATTCACATCTCAGTCATCTGCTTCTGAACCTAAATCCCAACTATGTGTTTGGAAAAAGATAGTATGGTCCAGGAAGCAATATGGCCTCAACAGCTTGAAATGAAAGACCAGAGTTGAAATTCTCCAAAATGCAGCAGTGTGACCTGCTCAAGGGTCCTTAACTGTGGAGAGGAGTGTGGTGGGACTGTGGAGCCAGAGATAGTCTCTGTTTCTTTTCTCTACTGCTGGCTGGTTTGTGCTTTGGCTCATCTCGGGCCTTTTTTACATTGAGGAGGGATCCACCGTGTGGCAAGCGCTGTCTATGCAGTCTGGGAGCAGAGCATTAGCTATGCAGACTATGCCTGACTGGCATCTCCTTGTCGGGGGGGTGGCTCAGGGGGTGGCACTGGCGGGTGGCAGCAC
>NW_009258629.1:1196059-1238422 GCF_000687185.1 Egretta garzetta
CCTCCATCCAGTCTCACACCCTGGCTCTGCTCAAAGAGCTGCCACGGCTGCTGATTTCATGGAGGAGGCTCTGGAGCTGGAGATGTGTCTGTGGTCAGGTGTTCTGAACTGCAAAATATCACCCCTGGTGACCTTCAGCAGACCCCAAAAGTGGCCTTTGCTTCCTGCGTGTGACAAAACTCTCTGTGTGCACAGGGTTTCTGACCCTGGGCACGGCTGTTAGTGCAGGTTATGCAGTTAGATCTCTGCTCCACCATCCTCTACCTAATCCGATCAGTTAAATGCTCACAGTTTTGTCTGCTCATTTACCATTCCTGGGCCTCTGTCCTTCCATCCTGCTCCTCAGATGGGGCAATGGGCTTTGGAGATTACTTGTCCAGTCTCACTCTTGCAGTGCACAAATCTGGGAATGAGGTGCTTTGCAGGTATGCAGCCAGAGAATTTGGGGGAGAAACACCTGGCAGCTGATTCCTCATGGGTCCCATGTGGGGCACAGTCTTCCCTATGGCACTGTGTACATTTGCCAGGGGCTCAGCTTGCCTTCAGCTAAAGAAAAGCCGGGCACCTCCTCTGAGATATGTGTCCACAGCCCACAGGGACAGGGTGTGTTTGAGAGCTGGCATGTCCTGCCCTCTACGGCCATCAGAAGAGAAGCAAGGCCAATGCTTTAGCAAAACACCTTTCCCCATGTAGACACAAAGTCCAGGTGAACACAGTTCTGTGTCTCAACTATGGCAGATAGCCAGAAAGCCGAGGTTTAGGAGTTGGGCTTGAGTTGCTGGCTTCTCCATAAGTATCTTTTTATTGCTTCTTTAGAAGACTTGAAGGAAATATCTCCAAATTCCTCAGGGCCTCCTGTGCTTAGTGGCTATGAAACCAATCCTCGCTAAGGACAGTAAAAAGCACAAAAGAGGTAGACCCTGGTCTAGGGAGCAGATAAAGATGACAGCTTTAGTATTGTTAATTTACATTATTCTTTAATTTCAGCAAAGTATTCATGACTTTTTATGCCTTTTACTGGTTTTTTTGGGTTGTTATTTGTTAGTGGAAGAAAGCCCTGGTATAGAAAAGGTAATGAAAAGAGAGTAGGAGGAACACAGAGCTTTTTTTGCATGATTGTTTGCACACATTTGCCTGTGCACCAGCGTTTGGCTGTATGTAGGGTAGTTAACTCTCCTTCTCTTTCTAACTGTTGTTCATTAGGTGAATGCAAAAGTTGTGGTAAGGCCACAGACAACGGTCCAAACATGTATTAAAATGCTGTGTAAACGTTATTTACCGGGGTGCAGAGCAGGGCTGAGGACTGGCATTGCAGAGACCGTGAGATCATCGGTGCTCACAGCTGCCAGCACCCGCTCTGTGCTACGCTGCCATCACAAGCACAGACCCAGCTGACATGTGTGCTCTTCTGCTGCCCCTGCAGAGGACATTGGCAAGTGGGCAAGGGTTCTGCATCCATTTTCACCCTGACACAGTCTGTGCTGTGGAGGAAGGATGACCTCATGCCTTTGCAAGCCCCCTAGAGCAGCAGTGCCTCATCTGCAAGGAGCACTGCCAGCTGCCAGCACTGTGGAGACAGCAGCCCCAGGGGTGAAGTGTTTCCCTGCTTTCTCCACTGGTGCATTGCAGGCCTGAAAGTTCACACCCTCAGTATTTCTTGGTAAGCAATGGACGTTGAAGTGAACAATGGGATACCATCAATCTTAACTTCCCATTCCTAATGAAATCCAGTAATAATAATTTGATATTTCAAGTACCACGCTATATATAAACCAACTCTTGATTGGATCTGGGGCTCCATCCTCCATATTGGGAGTGTTAGCACCAAGCTCAGACCTGTGTGGAGCAGTCAGACCCCTGGCCAGGCAGAAGGATTCAGCTGTGCTCCCTGGTGCGGACAGATCTGGGGTCCACCCAAATGCACAAAATCTTTGTTAAAACGTCAGCAGATAAACAGTGACTAAAGAAAGGAGAATAAAGTCACAGCTGCATCTTAGAGGTTCCAACATGAAATGTAAGACAGAGTGAGGATCTGTTCTGCTCTGGTCCCTGCTTTATAAGGCCATATACATCCTCTGCTAAGTCAATATGACTTTTTGCCCTTGACTTCAATGGGATCAGGACATCTCCCATGAAACAATTTACTGGGATATCACTAGCATCTTGTGAGACAAATTTAGTAACAAGGCAATCAAATCTGAGAGTCCACTCTGTAATTAGAGTAGGGCTACTAAAAAGTAACTGGTTTTATGGGCATTGTTTCCCCAAATTATAATCTATAACCCAAATTAAAAATTTTTCTCAGACTGATTTTTGTGCCTACTTCAGAAGGAGTGGGGAGTCTTCCACTGAGTTTATCACCTTTACCATGCTGTAGCTTTCTCTTTATACCCTCCAAAGACTTCTTCATGATATTTTCAGGTCTAAAACTGCATTCAGTACCTCTGGCATGGTGTAAGGCTGGTTTGAAGAGCCTGGCAGAGTGGGCAAGCCAGATGTGCATGTGGAAGAGATGGGCTGGTTGTGGAGACCTGCTGAGTCAGGAGAGTCAAGGTTCAGGGGAGTCTGTCCTGAGTACACACCCCTGTCTGCGATACCAGGGAGCCGGAGCCGGGACACGTCACATTCATGGTATTACAATGGTAAAAGGAAATTTATGTGCAAGCCCTCTTTTTTTTTTTTTTTTTAAGTTCTGTTATTGTATGTCCTAGAAGATAACATAAAGAAAAAAAAAAAAAGAAGTCTGTTTTCCAGGTCACACCAAGAGTTCACGTAGCCTGGTAACCACAGTGTCTAAATAGTGCTCACCAGCATCTGTCTGGTCAACTGCAGGACGAGTGTGTGGTGATATTATTTTCCTGTGAGCCCTCCCCTCCCTGGTCTCCAGCCTTTTTCAGATGGTGGCCTGCAGAGCGAAGAGTCTGTAAGGCAGTCCTGTGATTCTGCAGAGGTCCAGTAGATGGTGGGGTGGGATCAGCACTTGGCTCTTTGAACCAGCAGAAGCAGCTCTTAAGCAGAGACATTTGCAATGTTTTTCTATTAAATCCTTTTAAGCGGAGGAAGAAAAGTTCATTTCTGGGAAACGGGTAATCTCTGACACTATGCATTGCATTAAGAAAGCCTGCAAATTAATGAAGTCCCATTCCAGATACTAAGTAACAGTACAGAGCATGACTAATCATCTATGAATGGCAAGCTTTGAGAGCCTTGCTGTAAACCTTTGTGATAGCAAATTTGCATTGGTAAAATACGGGAAAAGCTTAACATATGTTTTTACTCTTTGACTCCCAAATACTCTATCTTAAACAAGAAAACTTAGTCATTTAAAGGTAGATAGAAAATTGCAGGTGGGCTGAAAACAGTATCAAGAAGAGTGCAATGAAATCACAAAACGGGCTGATTGGTGCATCTCTGTAGAGTTAAAAGGCAAAGGGAGAAGGCCACCCCTTGCAGCACCGAACCAGGAGAAGGCGGCTGCCTCTTCCCCAGTGGATGGGGATGCACACTTTGGGAATCCCAGTCGCGTTGTGCCACTGTCTTGCTGGGACAGCTAGGTCATAATATTGCACCAAAAGCCACTCCTCTGACTCTCTTCAGCATCATTACAGTGAGGTATATAATACGGAGTGAATGAGCTGATGACTTCTGTCTTTTTTGTGTTTGGGGTGATTGAGAGTATGTGTCCACTAAAGTTTTTGATTAGCAATGTTCTACATTTCATTGCCAAGGTATGTCAAAGCTCCAGATAAAAGGAAAAAAAAAAGGTGTCTGTAACATGCAAACTGCAAATTGTGGCACAAAGGGTTTAGTCCTGCATTCCTTCCATACCTGGGACTCCTGTTGATATCTCACCCCAGATTACAAGCTTTACTTCAGGTTTGCAAGGTGACAAGTGCATTAGTAGTAATGGAGCACACAGGTTTGGTATTATTATGCTTACACAGAAGTGGCAATTCAGCTGTGTGCCAATGAAACTTAAACAAAAATACAAACATTTAACTGGTATCTTAATATACATAGCGCACTCACTGTCAGAATTTGAAGTTAAGCAGCTGAGTAGGCCACAGCACCAGAGGTAGGTTCAGAAGAAAAGCAGGCACACTGGGCAAAACAATGTTACCCTTTTGAAGAATTACACTATTACAGCTGCTGAAGGTGCATCGAATCTGCAACCCAGCAGGACTCCGGATTGCAGCAGCATTTATTACTGCTTTGATGTAACCAGGGTAGTTCCCAGACTTAGAAGACCTATTTATGGAGGCCCTCTCCATCTGTACAATAACAACTGTAATTACTGTGAAATTGCGATGGTACTGGAAGAGCCAAGCAAGCCCCTGTGCTCCCGTGGTGTCATGCAGGGCTGAAACCCAACCTGAAACTCTTCGGAGGTTCCAAGATTTTCCTCTACCTGGACAACACATAAAAAGGTTAGAAAAAGTCACTGAGGTGAAGTACGTTATAGAGGTTGCTTGGAAGGCCAGAGCAGGATCGCACACCTGGCTAGCAGTTCTAGGACTAGCAAAGGGCTTCCAAGTGGCCATGGCAGGCTGGTGCTGGGTCACTCGGTATTCTGGCTGTGGCAGCCAGGGTGACCTTACTGGTTAAATACTAACCTGGGTGATTGCTGTGTTCTTCTGCAGTCTGCTCTGATAGGCTCTGCTGTTCCAGTTTACTGGAAATAATAACATTGTAATAATATTCATCACTTATTTGCAGAAAAGAAAAGTTTATACATAGAACTGGTGTAGTTTTAAGTGCTTGACTGGATGTTTGCAGGAGGGCTGTTGTAAAGTTTGCTCATTTCTTACTGTGACCTCTAGAATCAGCGTGCAACAGAAATGTAGAAAACATATTTTGCTGCTGATAAGTGGCTTTTATATGAAGTGATTTTTGAACTTCAGAGGACCTTTCCCGAGATTACAAAGCCATCCAAGTGGGTCAAAGTGTGGCCTTAAACTATGTGGATACTTTAACTGGCAAGAGAAACTGGAAGCTCTTTGGGACCACTTGAAAACTCTGTGTGTGTTTATTCTGCATATGATGGACAGGCACAAACTCACTCAGTTGTGGTCTGACACAAAGACAAGCCTGGTTTGTCAGCTCAAGCCCAGCATTGTACTAATGCAGTCACACATTTTTCAGCTTGGAGTGTCTGTTTGTGATATCCCGCATATATACCTGGGAAAAATAAGCACAAGGAGGAAAAAAAGTCCTGGAAAAGAGTGAAAACAGGTATTAGCGAAGCAAAAGGTGAACGTGAAAAGCTTCTTTGGAGATATAGCTGGTAGGGAAATGTCTTTGCTTTGTCGCAGCTGGCTGAGACAGCTGAGAAGACAGCTTTCATGGCAGAAAGTGTCAGTCACAGCAACAGGCATTTTCTAAAAATTAAGGTACTTGTTGTAGTTGCTGCTGTGCAGCCCTGTCCACTTCTGATAATGTTATAACAAATGTCTTAGGACTTACAGACTGCCAAAGCGACTCCTGTTAGCAAAGAAGAAGATACACAACACGCAAAAGTGCTGTAATTTCAAAATAATTCAAGAAGAGAAACATTCTCAAAGAACTTTAAAACACTTCTGCATGGGTTGGTCATGTGTTGCCCATGCTGGGCATGATTGCAGGCCCAGCCTGGTGTGGGCAAGCCGGTGGCAGCCACCTGGTGCCAGGGAGGGTCTGTGCCTGTGGGCAGTGGCCCTGGGGCTAACACAGCCCCTCAGCTGGCCTGGGCTCCCAGCAAACTCCCAGAAAGTTCCTGCACCTCTGGGCTCCCCCCACCCTGAGCGTCAGCCTGGGGCTGTGCTGAAGCGTGCGTTTTGTATGAAAGGGCTATTTGAATCACAGATGTTTGTATGCCTGCACAAACTCTTTGCCTGGCTGAGATGTCTGCAGCATGCTCAGGACAGCAGGGGACCATATAGAGTGTTGCCCATGCCCCCATTAATTCTGTTTTTCCTGACTGTCAGGATGTGTGCCTCTTGTTTTATATGCCTGCTCCCTCCTGTGATGGCCTGCTGTGCTCGGCGCTGGTGGGATTTGTCCCCAGCCTGCCCGTGGGCTCCGTCCCACACCGGCTGGGTGCAGGCAGGTCTCGCCTGGCCAGCTCTGGGGCAGCGCTTCTGTATCCAGCAGCAGAAAGGCAGTGGATAGAGGGAAGTGCACAAAGGCAGCAGCAGCTCTTTCCTCACTAACTTAAGCACTAAAAATAAACAACCTCCAGACCCATCCCCTCATCCCTTATGGACACTTTGCAAAGCTAGATGAACCATGACTGACTAAAGACAGAGGCGTTTTAAAGTTCTCTGAGCATGTTTGTGTACTTGAATTATTTTGAAATTACAGCACTTTTGCGTGTTGTGTATCTTCTTCTTTGCTAGCAGGAGTCGCTTTGGCAGTCTGTAAGTCCTAAGCTATTTGTTATAACATTATCAGGACTGGATAGGGCTGCACAGCAGTAAATACAGGTACCTTCATTTTTAGAAAAAGTGAGTCTTATGGAACAGGCCAAGATATTTTTAAGTATGTGGGAAGACATGTTTGATTTGTTTGTGTTAACATTCAAGTTGGCTTAATAGTAAAGAAAGTCCTTTGCAAATATTTTTTCTATTTCAGAATTGGTTTGCTGTGACTCATGAGGTTGGTTATAATACACAACTGTCTTGACAGCTGCATGAATATGAAATTGTGACGTCTACAAATCATGGAAATGTCATGAGTGTCTATGGATCAATGAGAAATTTTAGCTGGTCTTTATTATACTGTTATTCTAAAATATCAGTCATCTACTTTCTGAGTTTTCTTACTTTTTTCCCAAAATTGATAATTACACATAAATCTTTTATGACGATTCTGACTGTACAGGGATTTAAATTTATGCAAGCAAGGCTAGAGCTTTACAATTTCCAGGAAGAATTTTATCAAGTACATTTTGTTGTATGTAATGGCTTTAGATGACCACTCAAACAAGATGAACAACAAATAGCTATCAGTCATTTGCCTACTGAGATTTGCAAAATTACACACACACATACACACACACATGTATTTGCACACAAACACACTGTAGGGCTTTTACCAATCTTTCACTGGAAGCTAAGACAGATTATAGAAGCTCACCAAAAAAAGATATTGCAGTGGGCTCAGACGCAGAAAAAAAAAAAAAGAGATCTGTATGAAATAAAGCCAGATAACAGACAACCTTTAGCTGAACTTGCTTAATCCGGGAGGAGATTTGCTAGTGGATGGTGGGGAGGGGGCAGGAGACTGTCCCTGCTCCTCCTGTGTGGCACATGCTTCACGTCACACTCAAGGGGAGCAGCTGGGCAGCCTCTCCAATCCACCCCATGGCTGTAGTGACCTCTACCTAATCCATGGCAGACTTATTACCCACCCCAGGGGCCATGTGAAATCCTTCCATCAAAACTCTACAGCCAGGAACAATTGTCTGATATTAAGACCAAGAACACACACATGCATCTTTGGGTCAATTACAAAAGCTGCTGAGAGACTGTGTACCTGTCTGGAAGGGTGCCTTGTCAGAATAGGGCCTTCATGAGATCTGATCCATACCACATGATCACAAGGGCACTGGGGGCTTTTATCTTCAAAGACACTGCAGGATCTACAATATTTTTGAGACCAGTAGGCCATCTGCTCTAGTGTCTTCTCCAGCAACAGTGAGCAGCAGGTGCTTACAGGTGTAGGAACCGGGCAGATACAGAAAAACCTTTCTCTGGTATGTCCTTCTAGTTTCCAGCAATCACTGCTTTAGAGGCTGCCTGTGCTGGAAGTTGTGTCTAGATCATCACAGGTAACTGCAGTCAGTGGATCTGTTGGATCTGTTGCTCATCCGTCAGTCTGTTGTATCGCTGGACTTACATACGCTTTTGGCTTCTACGTCATCCTAAATTACATGGTTAAAATTCTGGCGCCCAGTGACCTTGTGCTTTCAGAAACAGTGATTGTTGTTCTGTCCAGTATTGCTTATTGTATAGATCTCTGTCAGTGGTGCTCAGGGACCTACATTCCTCTGAGGTTCTGGGTCTGGCTCCTTTTACGTAGATGTTGCTTAAGCCAGCAGCTAGTGCAGATGTTTTGAGTTTGGTGGATGTCTGCAATAGTGAAGAACAGCAAAGTGGTGATTTCTTCCAGTAGAAACAAATGCATTTTCTCTGTCAAATTTTTAGAACTGAGAATCATGAAACGAGATAAACTGAAGGAATGTATGACAAGAGCTTTCTGAAATAAATGCCTGTGTAGCAGAGGGAATGGGAGACAGATATTTCTAGGAACATTTTCTCAGGACTACATTGTCAATGCAGTGCTGAGCCAGAGCAGGTACAGCAGCCACTTAAACTTGGGGGATAGATTTATCTGGGAGGGTCTGCTGCTGAATGAATGGAGTTCTGGCAGTGGTGAATTTAGGCCAGTAATTACTAAAATGCATGAAAAATAAGAGCCAGAGGTTATAGTACCTGCCATTCATATCTGTCATGATGCCAGAAAGGCTTCTGAAGTATCTTAGAGCAGGTTTGCTTCTCTTCTAGTGGGAGGGTACTCAAGAGAGGAGAGAAGATAAAGTTCTTTTTTAAACTGTAAAGAGGCTAGAAAGCTTAGCATGCTTAAAATTGCTTAGCAAACACTGACAAACTCAAGCTTACAGTAAGGCCATTTCTGTGCAATCTGCTGCCACGGTTGGCTTTGAGCAGGGAACACAGCATTTCACAGCACTGCTATCGGAGGTGGAGCAGATACACGCCCATGAGTCACTGGGCCACACACTGTGTAGTGGCAAGTGTATGCTCACGATGCCAAAACGCGTAGAGCCGAAGTGGCAAGAGGTGAAGGGGGGTAGGGTATAGCAGTTGTTTCATGGGGTACAGCGCTCCTCAAGCTTTGATTCTTAAGATGCAACTAATTTGGTGTTCCAGTCAATATTTCTCTCTCCTGGGTGCTAAGCATCTTACAAACACAACAGCCAGCCTACATATGTGTATGTATGAACATACATATACAGTCCCCTCCCCATACACATTTACACATACATATATTGGGGCCAACCTACTATATATGTACAATTGATGACTGTCTAATACTTAATACGCTTATTTGAAATGCTACTGAGGGCATGCAAAATGATACAGTTGCCTAAAAACTATCATGAAGTCTCCTGTTTCTTTTTAGGTAATGCTATTTGTGAAAAGTCTTTGGAAGTAAAAAGCAGTATTTTATTATTTGAAGACAATTAAAAATGCAGATTTTCTTTGGATTCATGTTTTTACTCAACCCATTAAATGGTGGTCGCCTGGACATTTTAATCAGGATTATGGTGTCTAATGAGATTAGTTAGATAACACTTCTTGTTAATTAGGGTGGCCTGTCCACTGGGCTTTTTCTGAGGTGCACGTGGGTGCATGAAGCAGTATGCTTTGGAGGACAAGTGACTGTGTCAGACCAAGGTCAGAGGTAGGACGCTGCAGGGTATGTGGGAGTGCAAACATGAGTGTTAACACGGAAGTGCTTTTTAAACCAATTGATTAAAAAGGCACTAATAGAAGAAAAACACAACAGATATACTTTTACAGGAGTGATAATGTATATTCAACTGCTATTCAACTGTTATTCAAATGTATCTATTGAATCTGAAAAGATGATGTGCACAGAGTCCAGTAAAAAAAAACAACCAGAAAATTACTATGGGAAAGCTCATTTTAATGGAACTATTAGAAAATAGCTAACTGATTCCTTGCTCTGAATAATTTTGAGGTGGAGATGTTTGCATTCTCCTGGGCACCATAATTACCTGAGAGAGTTTCGACTGCATGTACTTGAGACCCCCTTACATATTCTGTCTACTTAAGTCCAGAATTTTTTGTGCTCCCCAAGAACACAGAACACAACGTGATCCAGATTCTTGACTTAGAAGGAAGGACAATTCAAAATTGTGGGATGAAACACAGCATAGTAAAATGTAGGCTGAATATCTGGGTAGATGTCATGGCAATAAGATAAACTAGAGTGTAAAAGAGTCTGATGAAAGCCTGAGAGTCATTTAAACTGGAAAGAACAAAGCTGCCTGACATATACTGTAGAGAACAACCCTATGCTCATGGGGAGAGACAGGATGATATCATAGGTCTTTTCCATAATTTATTTTCTAATGTCTATAATCTGTGATAAAGCATACTTTTGTGGAGGGGGCCCAATATTTTTAAGCCTAGACACTGACATTTGGATATAGTTTAAAGAAGTATATGTAATCAGTCACAGGGAACCTTTCCAAAACTCTAAGACACAATGCAAAGGGAGCTGAGAAGTACTGTGTTGAATTGACAGACAGTGCTTAAAAAAGCAGGGGCTGCCTAGAATCCCACATCTGTATATAAGTTAGTCTTACAGTGCTCCATTTGCAGTTGGCTCCTATGTAATACCATAACAAAAATCGTAATGATTAGAAACAACAGGGTATTGGCTTTGTGATACTAATAACCAAATCCAAAGCCTCCAAACAAATCTGCATGTGGATCTTGCAAAAGATGGTAAGGTTTCAAAATATATGGAAAAAAGATTTTGTAGTACAGGAGTCTTATCCTTTCCACAGTTACAGGACAGGACATCTGCCTTTTTTTAGTACCATTAGAATTAACACCAAGAGCTTACAGTGAAAGATAAGGCTTCTGGCTACTGTGTGACCAGTGTAATCGTACTCTTAGCCGCTTGCCTGAATATACAACACATGTGAGAATGAGTATATGTAATAGCTTTGTAGCTTTTGTGCTCATAATATTACAGCAATGTTTCCCCTCAGCTTTACAGGCATGGATGGCAATTACAAATACCAAAGGCAATATGTATTGCAGGAAACTACACACTGTACATTGGTTCTTTTCTTTTTTTAAATAAAACCTGGCATGTATGAAGAGAACATAATTAAAGAAAAGTACATTTGTCTTACCAAAACGTAACTGATTCTGTAAAATCTATTTGAGGGAGGACAAAGAAGAATGGATGATTAAACATAACCTCAGCAACCAACATTTTCAAATAAATGAAAACTTCCAGGCTACGTATTGCATAGAAACATAGAATCACAGAATTGTTCAGGTTGGAAAAGACCCTTAAGATCATTGAGTCCAACTGTAAACCTAACAGTGCCAAATCCATCACTAAACCATGTCCCTAAGCATCACATCTACCCATCTGTAGAATACCTCAGCGATGGAGACTCAACTACTTCCCTGGGCAGCCTGTTTGAATGCTTGACAACCTTTTCTGTTAAGAAATTTTTCCTAATATCCAATCTAAACTTCCCCTGACACAACTTGAGGCCATTTCCTCTTGTCATACCACTTGTTACTTAAGAGAAGAGACCAGCCTGCACTTCACTACAGCCTCCTTTCAGGCAGTTGTAGAGAGTGACAAGGTCTCCCCTCAGCCTCCTCTTCTCCAGGCTGAACAACCCCAGTTCCCCCAGCCACTCCCCATCAGACTTGTGCTCCAGACCCCTCACCAGCTTTGTTGCCCTTCTTTGGACACACTCCAGCGCCTCAATGTCCTTCTTGTAGGAAGGGGCCCAAAACTGAACACAGCATTTGAGGTGTACCCTCACCATTGCCAAGTACAGGGGGACTATCAGTTCCCTACTCCTGCTGGCCACACTATTTCTGATACAAGTCAGGATGCTGTTGGCCACCTTGGCCACCTGGGCACACTGCTGGCTCATATTCAGTTGTCTATTGACCAGCACCCCCAGGTCCTTTTCTGCCAGACAGCTTTCCATCAACTCTTCCCCAATGAGTTGAAAAGTGAGCTACAAGTGCAAAGTGGTTGGTTAGCATTTCACTGTCTGTACACATTTATTTACCTAATAAAAACTACACAGCGACATTGATAAAAATAACTCAGAAAAGAGTGAGCCTAATCACCTCCCAGTTATTTAAAGTCTGATTTTACATCTTCACTATATTTTAGTTTGAACACGTAAGATATGTTAAAAATTATTTGTTGATTTGTTCTTATTTTTCCAGTAAAAGAGAGCTCCAGAAACAAATGCATTCATGTATTAGTGGGATTTACAGGTGCTTTTCCTAGTTGATCTGTCACAGCATAGCCAGCCACAAAATGTGTGCATTTCAATTGATCATTGCTCAAGATACATTTAGCCGTTGTCATATTTTAGAGGGGAGAATCCCTAAATTCCCTCAGCAGTTGCAGCTGACAGAGAATACAGGTATGTTAATAACACCAGACTCAGGGGACACTTGACAAACGAAATTGCAGATGTGAAGCCTGGACTGAGTGTCATGTGTTTCTTGGAAGCTTTTCAAAAGGTTGATTATAACCTGCCGAGCCTGTAGGCTTTGAGAGGTGCTTGAGTTTCAGTATGTGCTGGTGGCCTCAGCTTTTTTCATCTTTTGTCTGAGCTTAATTTAACCTCAGATAGGGAGAGGCAATCCTTTTCCAGTGTTTGCTGATGTGGTTTGCGCCATGTTTCTGGAATCTGGCTCACGCAGCCAGAGTCAAGGGCGATTTCGAGATGTCACGATACATCAGCAAAAGTAATTAGAGAAGGAATGTGAGCTGGCACTTGCATTAACGCTGCCTAGTAATTAATAGCGCAGCTACAATCTTGCTGGCTCCTGTAACAATCTGCAGGCTTGGGCCAGAGTTCCTACTTCCCCCTCTGCCTGCCTGACCTTGAGTAACTGTGCCATCCCGCCCTCCCGAGCAGTTGCGGAGGAGACTCTTTTGGCTGGAGTTTGACAGTCCCAGATGGTACTCTAATGCTCAACACCTGCTACGACTCCTTCAGTTCTTGTTATCTCTGCCACAGCTTTTATACGTGCCTTTTTGCAGTTTATTCAGTGGAGCAGGGAGAGGGAGGGAGGGAGGGAGGGAGGGAGGCAGACCCACTGGCTGGCTCGAGGCGGGTGCAGAGATGTGGTCTTTTGCTCAGTGCTTCACCCACACGCCAGCTACAGCACAGCAAGCATGAGCACCCTGCCAGCCACGGGGCAGCAGTAACTGTTCACGGAGTCATTTTTGTGTGCTGATCCAGGAGAGACTGAACACTCGCATCTCAGTGCAAATACATTATCTGGCTACTGTGGCTCTTCCAAAACTGAAGGAGTGTTCATGGAGGTTTTTCCCTCCTCCCTCCATGACTGCAGGTATTGAAGGCATTGTGAGCCACCATTCCTGAAAGACTGCCAAAAATATATTAATGAAAGAACCCCATGCTTACCTTGGCTCTAATAAAAAGACCTCATCTGTACAGCCTTCTTTTAAAACATCTTCCGATACCTACGTGAAGGCCCTTCCTGGCTGAGTGCATCTTTGCCAATAGCTGCTCAGGACGTGCCTGACATTACCCACAGAAGGAGATTGGAGCCATAGTCCAGCTGCTTTCTGAGGTAGTCGCAGAAAGAATGATCAGCTTAGCAGACTGGACTTGTGTTGTAATTAAAATGTTCTATTAAACCAGGGTCCCCCACTGCTGGTTCCTGTAGGGCAAATACAAATCTATGGCTGGAACTAATAAATGCCAAGAGATCAGTCTGGTCCTCTTGATAGACCTGGTTTAGTGACTTGTGAAGGTTGTCAGATTGATTTTATTTCAAGAGGACATACATTTATCATTCCCCCCCAACAAACAGTAGCAACAGAGCAGGGCAGATCCTCAGAAGCTGCAAACCAGCATAGCATTGCTGATACCATTTTACCCCACATGAAAAGCTGGGCTAACCCTACGCACCCTGGGTTTGGCACACAGCAGTTTGTGGGTGAAATGTGCCCTTGATCTCTGGACCTAGTAGCAGTCTGAAAAGGAACGGGCTGTCTGCAGGCAGTTGTGAGTGCCTCCTGTGCATATCAGTGAAAGGGTACCAATCCCGCCAAACTGACCCGCATTACTAAATAACAATGAGAAAAAAGAAAAAAAAAGGGGGTACAGGGTCAGGAGCGTATGACATGCTTCCAGGGCGTCTGCTAAATTTTCAGTATGTGTTGTCTGATTCCTTGCTAGCTGATCCAAGTTACCTGACTGCCGGACACAGCTCAAACCAGTTTTAATCAATAAATTAAAAAATGTGTTCAGAAGAAATTTGGCATAAGAACTTCAGTTCCATGAGAAAGCAATCATTGTCTGGTTTTAGGACTCCCAATACATGAGATGGTGTGCAAAATGGTAGAATATCTTACACAGCCGGGGCAATACTTTAGTAAGAAACATTAAAATAACAAGTTTCAGGATCTGTTCAGGGTAAGTATCTTTAAACCATGAGTTTAGTTATTTTTGATCATTTTACAAATTTCCCTCCGTACATTATAGATCCAAATAAAATATTTTGCACAGACTAGACTATTAAACAATACCTAGTGTATACACATGTAAAATAGGAAGGCCATTAAAGGATTGTCAGGTGGTATTCTTCCAAAGTCTCTATTTTATTTACCTCAAAAAATTACTGTAGCATGCCATTTTAATACAGCCATGTTGGATTTAATGAAGGTTACTTGAAGATGAGTGCTGATGGCGTATGCCACTGTGCAGACACAGACATTGTGAGACACAGAGCTCAGCTAATTCACTCTCCCTGAGATTCTTGTAGCTGGACAAGTTACTTTTTGTTATCTTTCCCAATCAGTGTAAATTCCTGAGGCAGGATTTCTCTCTTGGAAACAGGCATCAGTGTGGGGCTGAGATCCTAGAAGAGATTGCACTTGTAATCCTCTTCATTTCAGGATAAGTATGTGCTTGCAAAGAAAGCATCTTGTACTTGGAATTCGATAGATGGGGTCTGTCTGACTAAACCATGCTATGGATATTTATTTGCACTGTAAATACCAGTTTCTGAGTTAGTGACTCTAGAATCCTTCAAGAGTCAAGAGAAGCAAATGTGAAAAGCAGGTCAGATGAGTGGCATCCTTAACATGTAGGACACGAGAAATATATGAAATAGAATTATGCTTGGAGAAACAGTAAAGAGATCATGTGCTTGTTTTACATGACTTCAAAGTGAAATGAAATCAGGTCCTTCTCAACTGTCAACACTAAAGCTGTTGTGGTCCCCCAGGGCCCCGTGGTCTCCAGTCCTGGTTTTGATGTCTCCACACACTCTTGCACTAAGACATGGACCTTATGAACTTCTGTGAGAATTCCCATTGTTAAGAAGTGACATTGGTGTGATGCCATAACACATTTTTTTATTATTCCAAAGATGCTGTCAAATTACAGCAACATTATCCAGGTCCACCTAAATAAAAAATGGCCTCCCATTTACACAGGTTTTTGCTTAAACATATTTCAATCTTGTGCTGTTCCAGTTGCTGTGACAAAAAAATCCATGGTGAAGGGAGACACAGGCTTGCCTTTGTCCTGTTTTTGGCTGGGTTAGAGTTAATTTTCCTCCTAGTAGCTGGCATTGTGCTGTGTTTTGAATTTAGTGTAAGAAGAATGTTGATAACTCACTGATGGTTTAGTTCTGGCTGAGCAGGGCTTACACCAGTCAAAGACTTTTCAGCTTCCCCTGCTCTGCCAGAGGCACAAGAATCTGGGAGTGGGCACAGCCAGGACAGCTGACCCCAACTGGCCACAGGGCTACTCCAGACCATAGGACATCATGCTCAGTGTATAACTGGGGGGACTTGGCTGGGGGGGGGAGAAATCACTGATTGGGGACAGGCTGAGCTGCCTGCCTGGTTAAACCACAACAGATTTTCAGTCAGGTTAAGTCAGCTAGGCAAGGTTAAAATTACTGGAAAGACTAATACACTTGAAGGCATGTTATTTGTTATCACTGAAGTCGCATGTGAAATACAAGCAGCTCCTGGAAAGTCCTTGTGAATTTCCAGAACAGCTTGATAAAAGTTACCTTACATTTAGCTTACAGTCCAAGTCAAAATACCCCTATCTCTCTGGAGGTATTTCTTTTCACACTTCCATATATACTTCACCTTTTCACTATGTCATGAATTCATTAAATTGAAGGATCTCAATATCTGAAGACAACTTCCACAATGTCAATAGGCTATTTGTTGTCTCGTGAAACTCATCTACTTATGCCAATGGATATCTGGGCGCTCCTTCCTATGTTTGTTCACTTGCATAATTTTATCACATTTTTGGCACGTGTTTTTAGTATTTATAAAAATATTGTGTTTATAAGTACCTCATTATGCTTTTCACCCAACAATGATTTCTGATTTCTCAATTTGTTTAAATTGTCAGCTGAGGGCAAGCCAAAACCAGATTGCTTGCTTCTGTATTACTGGCAGGTCTGCTAGCAATCTTGTTGTGATGTACTGTCAGTAGCATGCAGAAGTATTTCTTAATTCTTCTGTGTATTATGCTAGCAGTTTACTTTATCCAAACCTTTATTGAACTCGATTTTGCTAGATACCACTGAGAACCTCGATGTGTCCATATAACATGTCTGCATTGCTGTTTTTCCTCCAAGTTCTGTACATTTTAATTTGTGCTTTCTATTCTTCCCTGATTTTGGGGGTGATGAAACTAGTCATATCTGTAAGCTCACTGAATAAACTGTTCAGTGCTCACAGGCTTGATAAGTTAATTGGCTTTCAATATGTTTGGAGCCCTTACAAAACAAAACATACTGGCCTTTCAGAACATGAAGACATAGAAACTTGCTAAAATGAAGTCGTCAGCTTTGACGGCAAAAAAAGCTAATTTGAAAGGGTGCCTTTAGTTCATTAGATACCCTAGGTCTGAAGGGGACTTCAGTTCTTTGGGTGCTTTTTTTTTGCCATGGTTTTTATAAATTGGAATGCCTCATGACTATATACCTTGAAATGTGCTTCTACCTGGTTTTAAAGTGCCTGCTGTGGCTTGGTGTTACAACTGAGATGTGATGCATGCTACCTGTAGAACGCTGAAAAGCTCATTGGTCTAGATGTTATACTTAATTACATCATTGACCTTGGTGACTGAGACAACTAATGCCTTATACTAACATAGAATCATAGAATTATAGAATCATTTAAGTTGGAAAAGACCTTTAAGATCATCAAGTCTAATGGTTAACCTAACACTGCCATCCCACCACTATACCGTGCCCCCAAGAACCACGTCTACTCGTCTTTTAAATACCTCCAGGGACCGGGACTTGACCACTTCCCTGGGCAGCCCGTTCCAATGCTTGACAACCCTTTCATTGAAAAAAATTTCCCAATGTCTAGCCTAAACCTTCCCTGTCAGAACTTGAGGCCATTTCCCCTCGTCTTATTGCCCATTACCAGGGAGAAGAGGCCGACCCCCACCTCACTGCACCCTCCCGTCAGGCAGTTGTAGAGGGCGATAAGGTCTCCCCTCAGCCTCCTCTTCTCCAGGCTGAACAACCCCAGTTCCCTCAGCTGGTCCTTGTAAGACTTGTGCTCCAGACCCCTCACAAGCTTTGTTGCCCTGCTCTGGACATGCTCCAGCAACGCAACATCTTTCTTGTAGGGAGAGGCCCAAAACTGAACACGGCATTTGAGGTGCAGCCTCACCATTGCCAAGTACAGGGGGACGATCAGTTCCCTACTCCTGCTGGCCACACTATTCCTGATACAAGCCAGGATGTTGTTGGCCTTCTTGGCCACCTGGGCACACTGCTGGTTCATATTCAGCTGGCTGTCAACCAGTACCCCCAGGTCTTTTTCCGCCAGGCAGCTTTCCAGCCACACTTCCCCAGGCCATACATACCACCAAGTTCCCAGACATTTTGATTCTCCTTTAGTATAAGAAGACTTCTTTCTTTTTTTCTTTATTTCTTTATTTCATGAGTTGTCTTATTGTAGTGTTTTTTATTTTATTGTAATGATTTTGGTAGCAAAGCATTTGAATTACATATATGTAATTCTGCAACTTTTAACAGAATGTTTATTGTGTTTTGCTGGCATGTCTTTCTCTAAGTATACTCTTTTGATTATCATGAGCTGCTGCTCATTTATTGTCTTGAAAGAATTCCATGAAAGTAATCATGAAATAATACTTAGTTTATCTAATAATAGTTGGGCAAATCCTGAAACGCCTACCAAGTCCATAAAACTTCTATATTTAATCTTCGCCTCAAGATATTCTCTTCAATCACAGTAACTTCTGGATTTACCCAGGCATTAACAGCTTGCACATTTGCATTCATAAATACAGGCTGGTGGTATACATGCTCCAATGTGTATTCTAAAATACTCTAGTGATTTAAGTACTGAAAGATAGCCTATCTGCTTTTTATTAATAGGCTAAAGTGCCTGGAAGGACAATGAAATAACTGCGCAGATAAAGAAAGTAAGCTAAAAAAAAAAAAGAAAAAAAGAGTCAGTCTTCAAAAAGGGATGAACATATAGCAAGTGCACCAACTGATCACAAATAGCGGTCTCTCTCAAATGCTTCCAACACAATGAATGTCTTCCTGTAGATCACAAAGTAGCAATGTCATGATAAATTATGACAGACACACTATCCATTCTTCGCTGAACTTGGCTAGCACTTAGGTGCTTCCTTCCAGCTCACGATCTGGCCTATTCAGATTAAAGAGCTGTTATAATTCACTGTTTGTTTAGAAACAGATTAATGATATCCCTCCTGTTTTCTCATAGGCCAGACTTCATTCTGCCTAATGTGAGTTATTAAAAATGCCCTAGCTGAAACATCAAAGATATAAAATTGGCCAACTTTGACATATAACAGATGCCATATTTTAGCTAAAGTTCCATTTGATACAGGTTCTTTATCTACATGGTTCTACTGGTAACGACACAGCGTATCAGAGATAAGAAAAATAAAATGGCCGTGACTTGCACAAACTGTACTATACTCTATCTGATACAGCTGGAAAGCAGCACAGTAAACAGCTGAATGAAAAAAATTGGTTTAGTTCCCAATCAGCCACTTACCTCTTTTTCAGCCGTTTTTAAAAAACAATAGATTAAATGTAAAGAGATTGCTTGAGATAATGGCATATAGTTTCTTTGTCTGGAATTGCTGCACTGCATCACCACTGTCATCATCACCATCACTGTAATGCTTCCCAGTTTGTGCCTGATATCCTTCCTCATTCATGAATAATTCCATGCAGCCTTTTCCCAACCCTTGCCTGAAGTTGGTGAGAGTGACCCAGCAAGTCTGCTTTGGCTTTGCCTGTTGTCAGCCTGTCTCTATATTGTGAATAAAGCAGAGCTAGGGAATGGTCTAAACCAGGTCCCTGACCAGCCACGTTCATACTACACAGCATTTGACTCTGGTGTCCTCTGGGTCCCATGCAGTTCTTCTGGCCCACAGGACTATTCTTTGTGTGCTTTTTTGGTTTTCAGTTTAAGGTACCTGAAATAATCTGATTGCTGTTTTGCAAGGTACTGGTGGCATGACCAGTATGAAACTGAGGTGAGGATACAAAGGTGACTGGGATCACGTTGGAGGAGGAGTTAGGCTGGAGAAAGTCAAACCTTATACAATATTGGCTGTGCTGCCTAATGGATTCCTAGTGCGGCGCTGTAAATGTTGCCACCTTCTGTGCTCCTTTCCTCCTGGAGGCTTTGTGAATACATGCATCATGCTGGCCCTAAAAGTAATAATTTAGCTCTTTATTGCCTCATAAATATTGATTTAATTCAGAAAAAAGAACCCTAAGGTATCACTTTTCCTTTTTTCCTGGCATGTTTAGCCTGAAAATAGAGCTTTAAGCTGAAAGGAGTGCTCTGTTATTAGTCTGTTCTGGTTGCCAAACAAGAAACCATTAGTATTACTCTTTCATCTAAGTTTGCCCATGCCGCTCCAAACTGGGGTCTTCTGGCAGCCTGGGTGAGAAAACTTGTGTCTTGACCTCTGAACCTCCTGAAGGACTGTGAGTTGCCTGCCTGGCTGGGCCAGCCTGCTAGCACAGGTCTCTCCTGAGCTAGCATGCAGCTGGCACTGTACTTGCATCTTTACAACCCACTTCTCTAGACCGCGTGGACATATCTGTCAAAATCTTCATTTCTCTTTCTTCTCATGTTGTGTTCATTGTTCTGCAAAATCAGAGGTTTCCCAGGTAAGTATGTTTCTTGCTTGTTGCTCTTTCTTGGTCTGCAGGCGGTGGGACACCCGCAGCTGCACAGCCCTCCATCTTCTTTGTTCCTCAAGCTCTTTCTGTGCTTTCTGCTCATGTATATGCACATTTTTAACGAGTTGGGCTGCATTTACTCCCAGCATACAGTCAATGTGAGGATCCTTGCACCCATTTGAAACCTCTTCAAGGTGGAGGTTGACCAGAAGTGAATGGCTACGGGGCCTGTAGCCTTTTCCCTGCCACCAGCACTGGTGATGCAGTGCAGACCCCTGCTTCACGTGGCATGGTGGGGTTGCAGCTACGTTGCTTTCCCATTTTATCCACAACAGCATCTGCCAGAGGGAGAGTGTGTTATTGAAAGTGGATTGGATTAAGAGCATTATTTTTATGCTCCCACAAGGGAGGACTGAGAGTAAAGAATGTGTGCAACCTGCAGACCATGCCTCTTCCCCTGGAAACACGTTTTTCCTATAACGGAGCCATTAGTGAAGCTCAATGGAATATAGTTAAGTGGCAATTCTGCATGCCTCTGTATGTTCAGAAAGAAAACAAAAATACTCTTCAGAGAAAAAGTAAAGGATTCAATGCCCACAGCAAAGCCACCAGAAACAACAAAACCCTTCCTGTGATTTCAGAAAGCGCAGGTCTCTCCACTCTTCTGTGCTGTTGGGTTAATTCATGACAGCTCACACTGCTGACATCTTGCCCGTTGCTACAGACAATTCTTCTGGTCTGAGAAATCAGTAATGAGAACTGCAAATTCTACCTGCCAGGAGGCAGCTCTGCCCTCTGGCTGGGAGCATCTCCACTCTAGGGCTATTCAGCTTTAGTGAGATCTGGGACAGGTCACACCATGCCTCCTCTCTGACCTAGCAGTGTCAACAAATAAGTGTTTAAGAAAACTATGAGCAACGCATTCCTCAATCTATTGCAAGGCAAGCATCAGTGCTAGTAAATTATATGCATGCAGAGTGAAGACAGTCAGACTTTCAAGGCACTTTCAACTGGCCACTAAATCCAGATGCTTAAGTATTTAGTGCCAGTACTCCTACCTTTGTTCTCTTATACCCTGAAGTATTTGTACTTACAAGACAGGATATCACTGCTGTCATATTCCCTCAAAAAATATATGTATTTATAATCAGAGTAGAATTTTTTTTTTCTGACCGAAACCAGAATAATAGAGCAGAATTTGAAACTTTGCTTTTGAATTACTTGACATTATTTTAGTGTCAATTCTGGGCTAAGTCTATGTGGGTCAAGAAATATCACATATATGAACTGCACATACTTTCAAAATGTTTTTACTGTGCCAAAGCTCATACAATGGTAATTCTTTTAATTGTTCATAGGGTCAAATAATATAAAAATAATCAAAGTTGTTTGTGAGATACCAAAAATACACAGCATCTCTTATTTTGCCATGCAGGATGGATGTAGAATATATATAAAAGCTTTATATGTGAGAAATTTTTAAAAACTGTCTGAAATAGGCCAGCATCCAAGCTGAAGCAGAGGCAATGAAAGAGATTTGGCAGATAGAGATGACAGGTGGAGAGAGAGCAAGGGAAGAGGAATTGGTCGCTTATAAGTGAAATGTAATTGGCAATTCTCCATGACATCTCTGTTGAATACATTTCAGCTGTGGTTTGTCCTGCTCATCTATTAAGCCTCACATGCACATCTGCTTACTCTGTAGAAACAGACCTGCCAGGAAGATTTACACCAGGAATAAATACATCCGTCTCTCTCTGTGCATACTATATATGTGCATCTACATACATGTGCACACAGATGTGTGGCATTAAATACCGTTTTACACCAGAAAGCCGGGAATCCCAAGAAATGCAATGACAATCCACTTGTTTGCTTATTTCAGTTTTTCTCAATTTTTTTTCTACTTACCACATAGCCCTAAGATCGATGTCTAACTTCTGTAGTTTTTGTGTGGATGTGGAAATTAATATTAAGGATGTATGAAGGCGTTAGTCTAAAATGGTAAGAATTCCATCATAAACAAATATCAAATATATAAACATTGAGTACTTTTTTCAAAATGGAGACAGTATTGTAGACTGGTTTTCTTGTCTAAGACGGGAATGCCCCTTTTCTCAGGGAAAATGCACATGTGCAGACGAAGGCAAAAGGAAAAAAGGTCAAAGTCTCCCGTAAGAGTTCCTCACATCACTGCATCAATCTTTCATGGGTTCATGCTCTTCTTTCTATGTTGTTTCCCCAACTCCGCTTATACTGTTTATAATAAAACATAGCTGATAGAAAATATGATGAAAGATAAAGAGTGATTTTAAAGTAGTTCTGCAAAGGCCTGTTTATATTTCCTGTCAGGTCATTTTTCAGAAGAAAAAAACCCCAACAAAACAAGCCACTTGCAATGAACTATAAAATGTGGTCCTTTCACTGATGTATAAAGCAGGCCTGTAAGTTCAAGAACTACTGCACACATTTTAACCTCTTCATTCCCAAATTCAGATTTTTTCTCATCATGATCTCTGGAGTGCTTTATATCCACTGCACCATGCTGCACTGTATCAAGTATTACCAACCCTAGAGAAAAGTGGTCAAAATCATTGTTAGTATTTTCTGTGTTTAAAATAATTTCTTAGTCTGTCATGTGAAGTTAATAAAAAAGCGGTATCAAAACCAAAGTGAACTTTATATTTGCTCCTGCAAAACCATCCCAGCTAAAGCAGCAGCACCCCGGAGAGGGCTGTAGGCTCACCTCAGTCCCTAGGGATTCAAACCCTCATCTTCCTCCTGTTTCTCAGGGGCTGCTTTAATCATTAGCTGGACAATAACTGGGGAAACGAAGGGAAAAGATTAACTTCCATCATTCCCACAGAGGTTACTGACCCTTGTGAAAATTATGTTAAGAAGCCACAGAGGACCCAGGCTTAGCTGTTACAAAGTTGTTTGGGCTCCTGTGCTAACCCTGCTTGGGGTGGTGTGTGCTCCGGGACCGTGGGATGTAGCCCCATCATCAGCCGGGCGGCCCTCCGTTTAGGAGAAGGCTTTGGCTGCAGCTGAAACACTCTCTTCTCAGCCATTTTAAGCTTGTAGTGCTTTCCTCAGCAAAAACATATTCTGTATGTTTGAAGCACCATACAGCAGCCCTGATAATTCTACTAATTTTTTACCCTGTCCACAGTACTGTTAGGGTAAATTTACATAGAATGGTTTGAGTTAAGTTCAGGTTAGAGATTCCTGCGGCTTTTTCAAAATTTAGACCTTAATGAATAAGACAAGAATGCTAGCAGACACTTAATGGTTTGAGACTAGGGCCTGGCCAAAATCTTGCACCTGCACCCGCTTCTAATCCTGTATAGGTTGGATCTGAAAATTGATGTTGTGCCTTAAGAAAAAAAAATGAATGTCACCCGTAATGGGTAAAAATTATCAACTGTGTCTTTTCGTCAGAAAAGAATTGATGAGCTGAAATCAGAACTGTGTTTTAAATATAAAAAGCAAACGCAGTGCTTACAATGAAGAATTTAACATGCTTAATTTCAGTCCGGAGTAAATTTGCATATTAATGTTCAAGTTGATTGGGAAGACAAAGATATGTGTGTCTACACCTGTGTACAGATTTATGATGAATGAGGATCAATTTACCCAGAAAGCTGCAACTGGTACCACTGTAGAATTTGATGTTTGTCAGAAAAAGGCAAGTTGTTTTCTGACTTTATTTCAGATAAACCATAAATACGAGAAATGCAAAGGGGATAGAGAACATTTGTCTGGCAGCAAACCCCAGTTTTAGAGAGGCACTCTTCTCTTTTCTCTCTCTCCCCTCCTCCCTCCCCCCCCCAAGAAAACCTCCCTGTGCATATGTTGCTTGTTCTTACTTATTTGTCACTGACTGTTGCTCACAAAGGCCACCAAAGTTTCTCAAGAACAAGGGTTGTTTATCAAATCCAGCAAATGTCTGGGCGCAAGCATAGTATTTACTAATGACCATGCAGTTGTTCTGTAACAGAGAATTCCAACAATATCACGTGAGAAGGGAGTCCTTAATTATTTCGGCCACTCATAATTAGTTTAATGATCTGAGCTTACTTGGTTGATTAGGCTGTGGTAAATGGGTCTAACATGTTCTGGCTCTTCACTGATTTTTAAAGTATTCGATGTAATGTTAACATGTGACAAAGTGATTACTCAGAGCCTTCACAATGTGTGGAGAGGTATTTGCATCCCTTGGCTACCCTTCTCTGCACGCATATTTTAGATAACACATCCCATAGCAGCACCACAGCTTGAAAAGGTTCTGCTGCAAGTCTTCCGCTTTTTATTTTTATTACGCAGGAAGTAGGACATAGTGTTACACTGAAAAAAGTGATATATATGGCTTCCTTAGTATTTATTTAAGTATTTCTTTAAGGCTTTTGTACTGTTAGCTGCATTGCATTCGTAGTCGTGCATTCAGTAACGTGCTACAAACTAAATTGGTGGGTCCTTTTACTTTCTTTTTCCATGTCTGAAGAAATATTAAAGAACATTCCTTTGACTCAGCTGGGAGAGGGAAGGGCAGGAAAGGAAACGGAGTGCCTCAGCATTATGTGGAACCACTACCATTCTCATGCTTGCTAATTCTAGTCATCACGCAGCAGTGGGGCAGGTCTGTGCGTCTGGCCCTGCACCCACATAGGGGCACTGACGGCCAGTACACAAACCAGCAAAGAGCTCCTGCTGGCTGATCTTAACTCCCACTGGTCTTACCCACTCAATCTGTTGTGCCTTCTTTGGGGAAAGGAAAGTCCGTCTGCTGCGTACTCTAGATACACGTTTATTTGATCAAAAGGCACAGATGCCAAATGACTGAGATCTTCTTAGAGGTTTAGGACCTGTGTTTTTTCCCACTTTGCTGATTGTGGAGCTCCAGGTTTCTTCTAGCCTACATGCAAAAAGCTTTGCATTCAGTTCTTGTGTGTACTGTTATCAGTCATAATTATTTAGACTGCAACACAGACTTAGTTCCAGATGCTTCCTGTAGTGGGGAAACTTCCTGTTCAAAAGCAATCTTTTCTATGCAATATATACACAAGCATGCTGTGTGTGCTATATCCGTAACATATCTGAGTATTGCAGAACAACAGGTTCACTTGTAAGGACACAGGTCTTTCTTCAGGAAGCCAGCCTTCAGCCTTTTCTGCAGCCCCTGGCTTTGGGTACTTCACGACTCGCTTTTAGGAGAGTTTCATTGATTTCTTATGTTAAATATGCCAGTGGTAGCAGCTTTCTTTATGGAAGTTGTTGCAACACTTTCAGTTCTTCTTGGAAAGCAGAAACAAGACAAAGGGTTTCGCTTTGATTTCAAAACTTCTGATTTCTTTTCTACCATATTTTCACATGAAGATTTTTTTGGTCTTATTCTTTATGCTGACTCTTTGCCAAGTCCTGCTGTTTGCACCTTCATGTCATGGATCTTCCAACTTACAGGGATGCGAGGCAGACAGTTGGTAAGGCCATATTCACAAAACTGTATGTACCACTGGACATTATGCAGGTTTGTGAGCTTCAAAAGCCTGGCTTCAGTACCTGCCTAAATCTGTGGGAGTCTTAAGTGCAAGATGGAAAATCTTATGTTCCCAGGGATCCTCAAGTGCCCTTTCTGCAGCAGTCTCAAAACATCTCAGACTCAGGGAGTCTAAACGGCTTAATCCCTATACTCCACTAACATGCCATTGGATTGCACAAACAAGGAGTTCATCTGCTCTTACTGGAAATTGGGTTCAGAGCACATGTAATGCATATCCACAAGATTAGGCTCTGCATAAAACATAGTGGAGGAAAGTGCTTTTATTTAAAATAAAAAGAGGGGAAGGAGCTACGAAAGAGCATGTCCCTTTGATACAGCTGTGCAGTGGCTGTATTGGACATGTGACAGATGACATTTCAACGCCCGCTGCCCTAAGCCACTAAAGAGCACGCTGCCCACCTCTGAGGAGGATGCCCTGAAACCCAGGCTGAAGGCTGCTCTCCTGCTAATTTCTGCAGGACAGCTTTAAAGATAACTGGATCAAAGAAGGAACAGCCCTTTAGCCTGGTGACTGGACCTCTCAGGAAGAGCAAACCTGGGCCCTGGACCCTAGTGTGTGGATTGTTTCTGTATTTGTACAGAAGGGCAGACCAGAGAGCAGAGCCTTGGAGTCCCCAGCCAGCTCCCTGCCTGCCTGCCTGCTGCATGGCTGTTGCTCAGCCTTCCTTTGCTCTCTCGCTCCATGCAGAGACCTACACGTTTGTTCCTGCTTCTTCCTGTCCATCACACGCAGTATTAGCTTACAGCATGTATACGTGTGTACATGTATGCTTACCATGCACACACGTACTCAGGTGCAAGCACTGGCAGCTAGGGTGTTTGTTCTCTTGGCAGCTAGGAAATGTTTTGCTCGGCTCAACTCAGCAAAAGCAGGAACCATGACCACAGGCTTATTAATAAATAAAGTAAAATGGCAAAAGGAAAATTTTAGTCTGGTCACCCAACTGAGAGAGAAACAATACAGTCACTAATCTTGCAGTTACACTTTTGAAATGGAGCCAAATGCGTTAGAGACTGATTTGTATCCCGTAAGTGTTTAATATATGAAATTTAGATTTATATTCATTTATGTGATTTAATCACAAATTGAATGACCACAAAAACCTTGGAATTTGTTGTTATTTATACTGGAGGAGTCTACAGAACTTCCTTGTGTCAGATAGCTAGCTGCTTGCAAGTAATTTTTCTACTACTAAGTTAAATAATTTGTATTAGGACAGTTTTCAGTTTACTGTCTTCCAAAACATACACATTCATTGGAGGGACAAGCAGTACGCTTGGCATGAGGCTGCATGTGTGGAGCTGCCAGGAGGTTTTTGGGCCAGGGGAACTGAAAATAAATTTGGTCTAGATGTCAGCAGGCCCTGAGCTGGATGGTTATGGCCAACAGTCAAGGCAGGGGGATGGCTCTTCCTCTGAAAGGTGTCTTCAAATGTCTTTTCAACTGGGAAAAACATCCAGCAAACACTAAACTGCAAGGGCAGACCCCTTCTGTTTTCCGTTGAGCAGACTCCCTCAGGTGCTGGGGTTATTTCAAAAACATTTGTACCATTTTCTTCTTGTGCCATCGTATCTATGGCCCTGGTTAAAGGCCCTGTAATAGGGTCAGCTTCATAGGACCACTAGCTAATTTAGTTAGAGAAGACAGAGTGTGTCAGAAACAAAATAGGGGAAAATGGGCTAAAACACCTGCTCCAGGCCTGATTTTGGGCTAGTAGTGTTTTTCTGGATGGCAGCAGACTGCTCCATCCCCTTTGGATGCCGAGGAAGTCCCTTTCCTCCTGCCACTGCTCAAGTTTGGCATTTTGCCTCCTGGCTGCAGCCTCTGCTCTGCTGCCCACACTGAGCTCTTCCTCTCATACCCTCTCTGTCGGGATGCCCACGTTGCCCAGGGATGCTGGCTGGGAGTGGTCCCCCCTGTCCCCCAGCACAGCCCCCTGACGCTGCGGGCAGGGCAGGGAGCCCTCTGTCTCCCCTGCTGCCCTGGCAAAGGAGCCTAAGAAATGGAGCCGAGGAAGGAAAGGGCAGACCACAAGGCAAGGCAGCAGCAGCGTGGTTGGGAGCCAGGCTTTAAGTCTTTGGCCAATAAAAGCATTAGTAATAGCAGACTGGGGACAATTAAGGGAGCAGACAGGCCTGGAACATGGCTGGAAGTCAGCTAAGAGCTGGGACCAGGACTGGGAGAGAATAGGAGACAGGGAAGAGGCTTGAGAGACAGTGGCAGGACAGACAGACAACTTGCTTCTCGTCCTAACCTCCCTCGTCCAGATATTGCAGACTTTTTGCTTTCTTGATCTTCTCTGACCACATTTTCATCTTGTCCCTGTGCCAACAAGACAAGCTGATTGTGTCCTGCCACCTGAGCATCAGCCTCCTCAGATCATTCCCCTCCCCAGCACCCTAATCACTGGGCCAAAACATCCGTATCCTGGACAAGATTTCCTGGGAAACCAAGTGTCCTGAAGCAACTAGTAGGCTATGCTTGTACAGCAGATGGACTCATACTAGACCTGTGTGGCCTGCTGCAAGCTTATTGTCCTGGGGGGTGTTTGATAAAGGGTTGCACTGGCCAGTTGTGGTCTGTGGTTCAGTTTTGGGGCTAAACTTGACAGGGGCTGCTGGATGTTCCAATGGGTTTCAGCAGACATTTGTTGATTAAGTGCTGGAGAAGGTTTGGTAGCTTTGAGCACATTGAAGAGAAGCAATGTGCATCCCTTTCTCTGGGTCTAGCATCTCTCCCAAGCCATAGGAATCACGGAAAGGGCCATGGAAGAATTGCCCAGACCTTCAGGGCCTGGGGCACAGGACGGTCATCATGCTGTCTTTGTGGTGAGCATCATAAAAAAGTAAGACTAACCAAACCAGATCAACCCAAAGTTCCTTCTAGCCAAGTGCCCTGTCTCCAACAGTGGCCCACAGTGACTGTGTTAGGAAGAAAATAGGAACAAAACCAGACCTGTGTTAAAAATTCTTCAAAATATTCCTCCAGCTTCCAGCATGCTGCCTGGTAGCTGGGGGAGTGCATTAAGGAGGAGGGAGAAGTTTAGAGCTCCCTTGTGCTGCCTTCCATCCACATGAGACATAGTTTAATCCCACATTGCAAAAATATCACTGAAGGGGTGGGAAAGTGGCAGCTATTTTCACTGTGACCTGTAACATTCCTGAAACTAGGGATGGAAGGTGGCAGCGATCAATAAAGGCCAGAAAATGTCTCAAGACTTTCCAAAGAGAAGAATAAGGAGCTGAGATCAGGGGGTATTGTCCCACATGTAGTCTTTTCATGTCAGTGTCTTTTGCTGCTGCTTTCAAGGACATGAGTTGACTTCACACATTTCTTCAAAGTGAGGTTCAGGTGTTCATAGGCGTTCATAGGTGCTGATTTCCAGCTCCTGTAAACAGTGATTATCCATTAATGAGATGGTATTAGCTAGTGTTCTGCAAACTAGCATGTCTCGGTTGCTGCAGTTCCTCCCTGTACTTAGAATGGAAAATAACTATGGTAACTGTGGCCTCTGCTGTGAAACCCTGTTTTTTGGAGTAGTGCCTGTTGTACATTGGCTCCTGCAGTGAATGTATCTATATGAGCTTCCTATAATAAATAAGCAGGGAAACAACGTATAAAAACATTCCAGTCAGGACTGCAAGGGGACTGCAAAGTTCATGACCATTAATTCTTCCTCCTCAAACATTTCTTGCATTAAAAATTGCATGAAATGATAAGCCAAGGAGGAGGGCTTGTGAAAAGTTTATCGGGAATAAATATTTAGAAAACTTTGCTATTATAGCATCATTTCTGACAAGTTTATCTTAAAAACTTTTGCTTTATACTATCTTCCAGCCCAGAACTTGCACAAAAATGGACATTCAAAGTGGTTTCATCTGAAGTGTATTCAGGCTTTCCATATGTGTTTCTAACGTTTCCCTAGACACCACTTTGAACTATTTAGGAAATCTCAAGGGCGGTGTTTGTTTAAGATTGGTGAACAGAATGGCACTGCAGCCTGGGAACTGCACAAGCAAAAGAGAAATACTGTCCTCACAAAACACACTGTGGATGCCTTGAATTACTTTGCATTATAGCTGATGCTAAAATTAGCAGCCGACTGTTGTTGTTGTGGGAGCACGGGGAGTGTGTTGCAGCACAAGCAAAGCTCCAGTGGCAGCACCCAGGACTGGCTGGGATGGGGTGTCCCACACCTCCCTGCCTGGAAATCCCATGTTTCTCTTATGTTTTGTGATATTAAAAAAGTATTACTTTCACCCTGTGTCGAAAATACAAAATGCCTCGATTTTCCTTCTTCGAGCACACAAAAAAGTCATCATTATTACCGTGTGCTTAATGCTTTGGTCCTTGCAACCCCTGTTGTGAGTAAACACCTCTCACATGAGCAAAGGCTGCAAGGACTGGTCCTTGCATGGGCAGGGACCCTTCACATGCATGGAGAGACTTTGCATTTTATTTGTACCTTCCAGCAGTGCCTTGTTATTAGCTATTCATAGTATCATCTAAATTAGATAAAGACAAACAATGAAAGAGTGTTTTCTCCCAGGTTGCCATAACTATTCATTGTTTTTCTTTCTAAAATAAAGAAAACTGTGGCTGGATCTTTCATCCCAAAAGCATGTTCCTACTCCTAGCTGTGCTCCAGCCCTCCTGTGCTCATATGTCCTCAGGCTCCTTGGGAACATGGAAACAGAAATTTTTTATTTAAGGAAACAGGAAAATGATCAGGACAAGATTGGCAATGCTCCCTGTGTTTTTATGCAAGAGAAAGAACAGGACAAAAAAGTGCAACTGCAGCTTTGCCCATTGTCTGGAAGCAAATAATAAATGCCTAGCTTTATACTTCAGACATCCCAGCCATCTTTCCAGTTTTTTCTTTCTCCAGATTTACTCATAGGCCCAGATAGGAGCAGGGCTGGGGCCACCCCATTATACCTGTTAACTGCTTTGACAGCCCCTGTACCTGCTGTTAAGCCAAATCCTCCTGTTCAGTTTTGTAACTTTTCCTGAAGACACTGCGGGCAGACACTGTTCTATCTACATTTTCACTATTAGGGTTCAGGCCTGGTCTTGCTGCAAAGTCAGCTTCAGATCAGCCCTGCTCTTGGGTCTGTCTACTCCAGTTTTAGGAGTTCTTTCTAGACAGAGAGCAGGTATGGTGTAGGGAGGGTCAGAGCAGGGCTTTCTCTTCACAGGGAGCAGGCAGCTCCATCACTCTGTCATGTAACTCGGAGCATGCCAGGGAAAACAGAAATACTTGTTAAGGGCAATGTTTGTGAGCCAATTACAGACATCACATGTAAAGCAAATCTTGTTCACTGCAGGATATTAGCCCCTTTTACCAGCACCTTGCCCTGTCCTTCTCCCAGGCAGCGGCAGGCATAGCTGGGCTTGGAAATCAACCTGCAAGTGGTTGAAGAATCAGCTAAGAGGAACCTGGGTGTTTTGCAATGTAGGTCATTGTATTTAAACATCTCGAACAACACAGCAGAAGAAACCTCCCCTCAGCACTGTACCCCTCTTGCAGGAAAACAGCTTTCCCTGAGAAACCACTTTGGGTCAGAGATGTTTGGAATCAGGTGCATGTGGAGAAGCTCTGGTGAATTTTACACTACATTTTAAAATGCCATCCTTCCCCTTGGCTCCCCAAAACTGCCTGCTCCACTGCTCTGCCAGGGGTTGCCACTAGGACGGGAGAGATGCGTAGCCGGTCCAACCTGCTTATGCCTGCCACAAATACACAGATGCTGGCTGGAGGCGGCAGCACACAATAGGTCTGCTTTAAACTTGGTGCTCTGAGGTCTCCAGGGGTTGTGCAAATATTTGTTTTGCTCTGCAGTATCACGGCACTCCCTAAGTTTCTGCTCTGAATGGGCCAAAAACTCTCAAAACAACCTCAAGTGAAACTGTCATTCTTCAGGTGGTTTTGCACTGAAACCATGTCAAAATACATGGCCACTATTTCACAGAGTGTTGTAGAAAGGTGTATTTAGAAAAGGTAAAAAAGGCAGTGACATTTTGGCAAACTGGGGCCTTAAGGGCCACTTTACACTGAATGGTGGATCCAGACCTCTCACGCACTAGGATGAGCAAAAATACATGCCGTCCATCATCATTCAGCAGTATTTTCACGACATCCTCTTTCATCCCACACCATTTAGCTTAAAGATGTGAAACGATCTGCAGAGGTCCTGACTCACCTTCACTCCTGTCCGTCCAAATGCCAGTCCAACACAGCGTTAGCCATCCTCCCTTCCTAGGGCAGGACCGGGGCCACAGCCGAAAGGCAGGCTTGACATTAATGTTATCAGAGAGTATTATGTGGGAGGAAGTGTTGCAGATGACAAGCCGCGATTATGGGTGCTGAAACATCAGGGCTGGAAACAATGATTATGGAAAAGAACAAGATTAGCAGCACAGAGTGACCAGATTAGCAGTCGCTGAGCTGCTGTAGCTCAAAGCTGCTAAATCCCCCCGCTACCCACAGTACAAACACAACTGCTGGAAACTTGACTTAAAACTACTCACTCCTGTCACCTCAGGTGAGCTCAGGGACTATGTGCTTTGCCTGCATTGGAGCAAACTTACATTTCAATTACGATGCTCATACTGTTCCTAAAGCCTCATATTTTTGCTAACAAACCTCAATCTCTCTTTTCAGTAGTGACACTCTGAGTCGAGTTCAGTAAGGATTTAAAGTCCTTCTCAAAACAGGACATGCACGTCAAAAGCATTGGCAGAGCCCTGAGCACCAGGCGCATTGTCTTTCCTAGAAGGAAATAGGTGGCTGCGCGTGTCTAGACTGAATCTGCTTCTCTCCAGAGTGCAAATGGAGCTGATGGACAGCTGTCCATTCCCAAACATGTGGCCATAGTCTACAAAATAAAGAGCTTAACACTGCATGGAACAGTGGCTAAATGTCTAAATTACCTTTAAAAATGTAGTATAGGCTCTCAAGTCACTTCAACATATCAGACTGTTATCCTAATGACTGAATAATGATGCTTAAGAAGCATTAGGTGACACATCTGTAAAATCTGATTTTTCTTTAGATAGGGTTGTCATGACTAGAAAAAAAAAGTAATCTGTCAACAGTAAATAGAGGCATAAAGTGAGAACAGTGAACACTTTAGGAAAACAAAGACACAAGTAAAGGTGGGACAGTGTACCATGGAAAGAGTCAACTTTTTTATCAATAGGACAGGAAAAAAGGAGAGAAAACAAGCCTGCATGTGGAAAGAGGCATCATTTGTATCAAGAGGACAGGAAAAAAGGAGAGAAAACAAGCCTACACAAA
This sequence comes from Egretta garzetta, assembly GCF_000687185.1. Classification (NCBI taxonomy): domain Eukaryota; kingdom Metazoa; phylum Chordata; class Aves; order Pelecaniformes; family Ardeidae; genus Egretta; species Egretta garzetta. The sequence continues at coordinate 1,228,957 of NW_009258629.1, forward strand.
GCCCATGTTGAAAGATCTAAAGCGCTAATACCTCAAGAAACAGGTTGGTGATTAACAGTTTTGTTGACATTTAAACAAGGAAAGGAGTAAGGGCCACGTCTCAGTTATGTCTTTATCCCTTTGGGATCTGATTAAAATGGAATGGAAGACTGATGCTATGGTTCAGCACTGTTAGGCTGGGCTTTCAAAGGGACAAAGCTGGTATAGAGGGGATGTACACAATGGCTCAAACAGGGTAGCAAAGGGGATGAACTATAGGTGGGAGACAACAGCTGGGCAGTGCTTGCTAGTGCACACTGCATGTTGAGGCAATTACAACACGTTTTTTTCTCTAGATAAATTATAATCTCCCATTTGTATTTATTCAGTAGGTCCTGCAACCTGCTATTGAAGGGAGGATTGGAAGACGATAGGTACCAGTTTCCTCCCTCCACCCACGCTACACGCTGCTCCAGGTTATACTCAGTCACATACCCAGGGACAGACTTGTGTTTTGGTGTGACTTTTGGCTTCTGACACCATAGACTGTGGGGACTGGCTAGTATTTTTAATCCATCTGCTGCTAGCATCAGTGAGGATTTCTTGTCCGGAACCACTTGCCTGTTTGTATTCCACACAAGGATTTACAAGAAATTATAAGAAATAAAGGAAGCTATGCTTCTATTGTGGGACAAAGACCTTTGAGCACAGTGAGATGTGTTTATGCTGCTCCTATCAAAGAGCCTTTCATCTCCACAAAGCAAATTATTAACACATTCCACTGAAGATGTGGGGGTGGAGGCCTGGCCTTGGAAAAAAAGCTGGCCAAAAATGAACATTTTTTTTTATAAACACTTTTAATGATAGTGAATGGCGCCTTGCCAAGACCCTTATGCCCAGTGAAGCACTGCAGGCTGATTGTTTGTCTGGAGAAGTCCCGTGGGCTGAGCCTTTTATGCCGAGGAATTTCTCATTTGAAAGGCAGTGGTGTGGGAGGTGTGGGCCTTTCCAGGTTCATCGAGTTAAGGCCTGCACTGCCAGTTGCCTTAAACCTGCACCAGAGACTAATTTTTGTTGGATGAATGAACACCCGCCTCTGTTCCAGGCAGTAAATCTTGGCCTTTCAGGAGAAGCTCAAAACATCAGGAGTAACCTACACAAAATATGCAGAATGGCTCTGTTAATAGTCTACTCCCCATGCACTCCCAGCATCCTGTGCAGATGTCTGGCTACCTAGCAAAAATTTTGCTTACTGCTATTCTATAAATGAGTAAATATTTTGTGTTTTCTCCCTTGCCCAATGGGTCAATATTGGCTCAATATATTCCTCAATATAGGAAAAAGGCTTGCTGTTAGTAAATGGAGACCTGGAGTTAGTTTATCAATGAATCTGTTAAAAATCTGTGGTTTTTTTCACTAGCTTTTTTTCTGATTCATTAGAAAGTAGTGCCATTATTTGCATGAGCATCGTATTTCTTCAGTGCTATTATTGTCACAGCACAGGATATATATATATGTATATATAAAAATGGATTGCAGTGAGTTTGGCAGGTTCCTGTGATTCAAAGGACAGCTGCTGTTCTTGGAAGACAATGTATTTCTTCTGGGGGAGCCTCTAAGTAGATCTCAACAGGCTCCAGGAAAGGGGAGTACCCACAGGTTTCTGTCCATGCCTGAGTGCCTCTTTCACACTTAACATTTAGCTGCTGGGAGTGGGAGTTTCTGCGTGCTTTAGTTTCTGTGTGCTTGTACATCTCTCGGATGTTTATGTCTTCGTGTTAGCTGATTCCCAGTGAACTTAAGATACTTAAGGAGACACTTCTTCAAATGTTTTTTTCCAAGATACAGAAGTTCATATTGAACACTGGGAAGTAGTTCTGGAGTTTGAAGTAACTCACTTCACTCACTTGCCAGTTGCGGTTTGCAATGCATAGATTGGTCCACAGTTAACATTGATGAATAGTGCCAGCTGAGATGATAAAAACTTTCAGCTTCCCACTATAAACCCAGATATTTCCTGCATGAGAAAGTGATCAGAACTGGGTGGAAAAAGCACTTGCAATTATTTGTGGAAAACATCAATATTAAAAAAATTAATCTTGTTCTGATCTCTGACAAAACCAAGGGTTAAAAAGTACTCCCTGGAAAGAGGGAAGATCCTGGTTTATAGTATATATAACATCTATAGTTTCTGAGCTGTAGGCCACAGGAGCCCGATAGTTTTAAGTTGAAGGAAGCTGATCTGAGACCTGAGGTCTTAACAAAGCCTGGGAACTGCCAGAACCTCAACTTTTGCATTGGTACAAGTTGGTGATTTCAGATAAGAAATCATCCTTGTCAGAAATTTTCAAGCTATCTTGATTTGAGTGACAGCTGAGTTAGGTACAGGCTAGCGATACAATGTTTATAAGCCAAGGACTGGTAAACCAGCACAATGTTTCAAACGCAGGTATTCTGGTCCCTAGGCAAAAACAATCTCAATGAGTTTTGCTCTGTGTGTATATATGCATATAAATGTATAACATATGTAAACACTCTGTATGTTACTATGATATTGACAAATACAAGACTTCATTATTTTTGAAGCCCACATGGCAGGTTTTGTCAAAGGTGAAGTATACTTTATGGACAATAATGCCGGCCAGCTTCACTGAGAAACACACTTTCCCATTTACTCCTAGCCTTATTTTAGCTTTTCTCCTCCAGAAATCCTGTTATTTGACATTATTTTGCTCAGACGCCTCTCCTCTGTTCTGCTGGAGGATGGCTGAGTCCAAGGGATCAAAAGATTCCCAGACTCTACCCTCACTTAGAGGGGGTAGTTTTGTTTTGTTATTTGTTTGTTTTTCCACTGAAAGCTGTTGGCCTGCTCTACTTACTCTGCTTGAGAAAGTCCAAGTAGAAATATTCCTGAGAAGAGTGTGTCCGCAGTATCTGTGATCAGAGGCATCCTGTCACCAGGCTGATGGAAAACTGTTGTTCAGAGAGAAGCCAGTTTGGGGATTCACACTGACGAAGATGCTGGGACGTGGCTCTCTTTGCCCTGGATGCAGTGCAAACAGGCACACAGGAACAGTCTCTTCCTCAGGAACCTTACCAATCTAGTCTACCAATTTAGGCGTTTAGACAGTAATATTAATTTATTATGTATCTTGCACAAAATGTTTTAAGAGGCTTTTAAGGGTTAAGACGAGTGAGACTTGTTTCTTTCTCAGACACCTCCATCTGTGTCTGAGAAACATTGCAGCTTTTAAGTTACTGAGGCTATAAACACAAGTAGAGCAGCAGTTAAACTGTCAAGTGCTTAATAGCCACAGTGTTTGAGCATGTGTGCTTAAGATTAAAGTTAGAACCCATCCTCATGTTCCCCAATAAAATCAGAATAAATTTAAGGGCCTGCTAGGGCTCCATATTGTTTCAAGAGGGTCATCTTCTAATTTTAATCCCTATTTCCTACACATTAAAAACAATGATGCTCCAATGGCTATGGGGGATCCCAGACTGTTTGGTGTTTGCTGTCTCTTTAGCTGCCCTTCAGTGTGCGTCTTATAAAAATGCTCTAGGCAATACAGTTCAGTTTGTTGATTCAACTGCTTGTCTCAATTCTTCTTGCAAAGCCAAGCCATTGCTCAGCCAGCAGCTGTCCCACATTTGGTTTGACTGTAATACTAAATACCAGACCTCTACTTACTTCAGACTCTTGGTTTTCTTTTGACCAGCAATCCACCCTCACTTCTGAATATGAAGCTATGCGTAAATCAGCTCTCTTCAGTGGTATAGTTTCAGAAGTATAAGCAAAGTGTCTGTTTTCTCAAATATTAAAATCAAGCTGCATCATCACAGATGTCTTGCTTGCTGTGTTTTGAGTTGTGTAACAGATCAGTGCTCTGATGAATCCTAGGGACCTGACACACTAATATCCTGCATGTTGTGACTACACTTTATAGGGTTCTTCATGAAAGTTTTCAAGGTCTTCTCTGAGTGCTCGTGTTTTACATGATACAGCTTAGTTCAGGGTGCATCTGTCATTTCTGAATCCTAGACTAGGATTTCGGATTCCTCATCCTAAACACCAGTGCTTTGCCTTTGCCCATGTTCCTAAGGGACCATTTGGCCTGGGACATTTTTTTCTAGCTGTCTGCTCTTCTGGACATTTGTTCCCTCTAGCCCTCAGGTGTGGAGATTAGATTCCTATGCAGTTTGTGATCCATAATCTAGGTGCTTCACCTAGCCAGACTTGGCTTTTAAGGATATATTTGGTTTCTTTTGGCAATGAAATTTGCTTTACAATGTGACAGACTCTGGTATTATCTAGGCAGATATAAATTCCAGGTTTCCCTTAATATTTTGAAAGGAACTTGGACTGATGTGGTTTGAAGTAAATCTAGGTTTAAATAAATGCACACATGGATGAGTGAAACAGGCATTATCATCTGAACGGGGCTGGTGTGCCAGTCTGCTTTCGCTCCTTTTATATGACACTGGAAGAGGGAAGCCCAGTGCTTGGAAACCTGTTAATCACCTGCCAAGGTTGCACGCCAGGACTAACAACTGTGTGGATGGTTCTTGCAGTAGGATATCTGAGAGACGATGGATAAGGATCCAATCTCATTAATAAGTTACATCTATGCAAGTTTATTTCAAGTACTTTCCTCCGTACAGAGGCCCAAGGACAGACTTCACATAAAGACAGTGACAAACACCAGCTCTTTGTAATGTTCTCCCTATCTTTGGCTTTCCAACTTAGTTTCCAACTTCTTTTTGGTTTTTTTTCTGTTACAAATTTGTCACTGCTGATGGCAGCTGACTTCCCTGATGGGAGGCAGGAAGCTGCTAATGGGGAAACACCTTTCTCCGTGTTGGTTGTTTTTTCACCAAGGGGATATTTCCTAGGATAGGAAACTGTCAAAGGAAGTGAGGATGTTGAGAGGCTGTCCGCCAACAGCACTGCAGCTGCTCCAGCCCTTGCACAGTTAAGATCTTAGAGTGGTGGAGAAGCCAAAACTTGAGGCAATCAAGCGAGCGGGAAAAAATTCTGCCTGAGGAGAGCAATTGTCTTGGTGACGATTAGTAAAAGGTGAATTATTGAAAGATGAATTAGTGAAAGGAGGGAGATGGTTAGATTGTCACAAGGGGAGCAGAGTCTCCTAAATGTTGGGGGAGAGGCTCATTCCTCAAGGAGAGGGGGGAGTGCCCCAGAAAATCCTCCCTACTCATGGGGTTGCCCCTGTTAAAAAAGCACTTGCACTCACATAAAAGCCAGGTATATATTTATAAACGTATGTGTTATACTGGTGTCGACCTTAATCTTCTTGATGGCTTTGTATTGGCTCATCTCTTCAGGGATAAAGAGAAGCAGTCAGGTACAGCGCAGAGCCAGAGTGAACCCTGCTTAACACTGACTTTATGACTTTATGCCTTCACTGCACACAAAGCCTACATGGAGAAGTCTGGCTGGCCACTTGCTAATGCTGTATGATTTAAACATATCAAAGGAATCAATGCTGGCTGAAAAGAGAGCGGGTTGAGTCTGGAAGCAAACTAGCTATCCCTTGCCATTCAGGAAGGGGAAAATCCAGAAAGTTGATTCGCAAAAGGCATTTCCCTCCTAGCTGAGCTAAAAGAGACCTTTCCTGGGCTGAAGCTACCAAAGGTGACACAGGAAGACCAAACACAGCAGCCAGTAGAGAGCAACAGCCTTGGTTGTGGTATGCTCCCTGAGTCGGTCTTTTGGTATAAGTCATTATTACTGATCTGTGAGCTAGGATTTCAACTATCCCTTCTGAAAAGGGGGAAGTTATGCAAACCATGCGTTTCTCTATTTATGGACTTGTCAGGAACATCTAAGCTGTTTTTAGGTATGCAAAATGTGAGGGAAATTAGCTTTTTGCTGTATTGAATTTTTGCTGTATTGAAACTCCTTCAGTAATAAGGAAGTGAAGAACTCACAGAAATGAAGTAACAAAAAAAAGCAAGCATTAAATGGTCTATTTATATAAATGCTTTTTTATATATTTTGATTTATAGGTAACTGCCTAGCTGGGTTAATTTTAGATCAGCTGTGTTATTCATAAGGCTTTGTCAGGATGTGTAGTATGTTGTATTATTTTTAGTCCAGAGTAAGCCAGCAAGTTAATAAGAGTCACTCTGGGCTTCCCACTCCGGCATGCAGCAGCTCCAGCTTCAGAGAGGGCTGGAGAGAGGAACAGATGCAAACTCTTTCTCACAGTTTTCTCCAGCCATCATCTCCCTCCCTGACCGTGTGATAGCGGAGCAGCAGGGGAGTCCACCAGGTATGCAGTAGCCACACATTCCTAACAATACTCAGCAGTCAGGGCTTGCAGAAGGGCTTGTGTTGTTGCTTCCTTTAGGGATGGCCAGAAAGGGGCCAAGGTGCTAAGTCACAGGCACAGATACCCAGGAGTGTTTAGGACGGCGTCTCTGTGTGGTCTCACCTTGTGCCTGCTAATCATACCCTGAAAAACAAAGCTCTCTGTGCTGCTCTGTGCTGACAGTGATCGTTTCTGGGCAGCACTGAAGTGATGCTCCCCACTGCTTTGGCCCTGTTACTGTTCGATAACACAGGCTGCTGCCTCGCTGGCGTTTATCCATCACTTTGTGTCTGGAAACTGGGTCAGAGAAGACTAGCTTTTTGACATACACTTTACAATCGTCACTCTTCACTGCGAGCCGCAAGGTCACACGACTCAGTGGCCTGAGGAGAGGCATAGATGCACTGAACCACTGCCAGAGCAGCTGAAAAAGAGCTCCCATTCATTGCAGATTACATGTTTTGACCTAACTCTGACAGAAAAGCATACCTGTCAGCTCCATGGCAGGCTGATTAGGTTAATTAAGGCCTTGCCTATGAGTACAATAATTGGAACTGTCAGTTGTTTAAATGATGATAGAAGAAAAGCAAGATTCAAGGAGAAGCACTGGAGTTTGGAAGTACTAACTGTATAGCAGGGAATCCATAACAGGCAGTGATTTAATACTTCCCTTTAGGCAACCTCATTTATGAATAATGCTGAGGGGAGGAGAAAGTTGTGTCCAGTGGGGTTTGTTCTGTTTTGCACTTACAGTAATGAGAATCAGGACGGTCAATGAGTTTATAAATCAGATTTATAGACTGCAAGCATAACTGTAGCCTTGGGGTAACCTTGGAAAACTTTTTTCACAGGGAAGGTCTGCAGAACAAGGGGAATGGTGTAAATTTTGTCATCCTCTCAACAAAGATATAAGAAGCCATCTTGTGTATTCTTGTAGCTTTGCATTTGTCAGTAAATGCTGTATGCCAGGGTGATAAGTTGTAGTAGTAGCATGTTTAGTAGCACAAAATGGGAACAGAGGGAAGCTGAGAGAAAACAAACAAACAAACAGGAAAGCCATATGTAAGGCTAGATAATACGACTCTGCTCAGTCCTGAGAAGCCTCTTAGGAAGTTTGATTTTTAGATGAAAATACATTTGCAGAAGACCAGAGAAAAGAGACCAAAATGACATCGTGTCTGGAAAACATAACTTATTAGGAGCAGAGTTGGGCTTGCTTAGTTCAAAACAAAGAGAAGACTGGGTAGGAAGAGAGGATGCTCATGGTAACATCCTTCCAGTGTGGTAGGCAGAAGTGTGATGATGATCACCTGAATCCCATGGCAGCTGGGGGAGGGACAGGAATAAATCACCTCACATTGCAGCAGGAAAAAGTATGGTGGAATTGGAAAACTTTCTAAGTAGTCAGATATTAGAGGTGGCTGTCTAAGGGCACAGTGAAAATACTGGAAAGTGTTAAGAAGATGATAGGTAAACATTTATTTGCATTACTGGAGGAAGATATCTTGCCACCTCTTAGAGCTCTATCCATTGGTGACTCTGTAGGGGATTATGATTTAGCTGTGTTCATGTTAAGATGCCGGCAAAGCATCTCCTAGAGGAAGTCAGGAAAAAAATAAAGATGGAACAGGATGGAGGGAAAAAGATCAGGAGCATCAAGACAGTTTGGGGAACTGGGACTAAGAGGAGGTTTGGAACTATGGGTAGTTCAAGTTATCCAAGGAAAAGTGCAGAGCAGCTTGATAAAGAGTCCAAAAAAGCAGTGCAGGCACCCCAGCAAAGGCTGTTGTAATGACAGATGGAGAGTAGAGATTAAAAGATGGAGACAAAAGTAATAGAGACCGGTCACTTTTTGTAGAAGGGAGTATAACTAACAGCAGAGTTGAGGAAGAAGGGAATAAACAGAGGCCTGAAGACCTGGCTAGTTCAATGGAGAGGTCATTGAAAGCTTCAGTCATGCGAAGACTAAGGTAACTGTGTCCTGAGGTACAAGAAAGTCTTTATTTTAACCCTGCAGCATTAAAATCAGATTTAAAGAATGTAGTTCCATGTCTTTTTTTAAAGAGCACATCTGCCCCTAATTTTCTAGCGTGCAGGCACACACCACAAAGAAATAATGTAAGCCAAGCATTAATTAGAAAAACCTTCCAGAGAACATTAACGACTTGTCTTTATGGAACTGGACAGTTTCTCATCAGACTAGCTCAATCAGAGAAATGTACTGTTAAAAAGTCTGTGCAACCATAACTGATGTTTGGTTTGATTTGGACATGGTTTGGAGAAGGAGAAGTAACACACAGATGTGAGGTTCTCAGCCATTTCCTGATATTGCTTAAGAAAATACAGTCACTGTAAAGCACAGAATATTTCCTAAGCGTGGCAGTGATAACAACTTCATTTTTTACTGACACTAGATAAATTTTCTGGCCGGCTGGCATCAGATGCTAGAAGAAGCTCATGAGTTATATCCTTCTCCAGGAAAAGTGCCAGAGCCAATCCCTTTCCCACCAGCAGGGACTGTTGACGTGTATGAGCAGCTTTACCAGTTTAATGAATTGGGTCATTAACAGCCTTGATTCCTTGGGGTAAGGACTGCCTGTGCTGTTTTGTGTTAAGCAGAACCATCTCCAGCCACCACCGTAAGTCACGCTGCCTGCCCACTGCCAGCTGTTAAATGCCAGTTGTTGAGGAAACATCATTGCAGCCTTTTTTCTACAGCAGAGAGGCAAATGGTATTTAAATGGCAGAATGTCATGCTCTGCTCTGAGACTGTGGTGAACCTCAAGTGGCTTTAACTGGGGATCTAAAGATGAAAAACAGAGGTTTCTGATAAGCATGGCATTTTGTTATTCAAGCTTTTCCCTTCCCTTATTCAAGCTTTTCCCTTCCCACACAGTGCCCACCCCTGGACCCCATGCAGGCACCCATCTCCTCTGCTCTTATTGATGAATAGAGAGACAACTGTGGAACCTCTGCTCTACCATCAAAAGATACCTAAGTAATTAAGAAGTTAACAGAGAACAAATCTCCAAATCATGATAATGCCCCGAAATCAAGTTAGAAAGAGAGCAATGCTGTTTACCTTCCTTTCAAGGCTATCTAGCTCAAGGGAGCCAGGGATGTCCACGCTACTGCACCAGGAGTAGGAAGCACTA
>NW_009258629.1:1238433-1246712 GCF_000687185.1 Egretta garzetta
CCTACAGATCTACTTGCTGTCCACGTAATAAAATTGGTCTAGTTGCTGCCTCACCCAGTATTTTGTAAACTGAAAGTACTTTTTAAAGAAAAATTCTTTCAGACTTTGACACACAAAGAAATTCCCACAGGATTGTGAGTTTCTGCTTCTCAACAGGGAGGGTGCACGTGGGTGCTCTCATCCTCCTGCAAGGGTATGAGGAGCTTCGGTGGCTGCATTTCACAGTGCAACAGGGAGAAGCTCCCCTGCATTTACCACAGGGAAAGGGCTTCATCAAGGCAGCTCACAGGCACTGAACATGGTGCTCTAAGTAGATCCTGGGGTTAAGGGCTCAATTTTTACAGATCACTCAGCAAGTGGAAAGAAACATTTCAGCTGCACCTATCATAAATCTTGACCAAACTGAGTTATATCCCTTTTAATTTTATAGCTTCTGAAAACTTGTACAGAAAGTCCTACCTTTGGCCCTGCACCAGGCTCTTAAGTCCCTGTTTTGAGAGCTGTGTGTAAAAATGGCATGGCTTTCTTGGGTCCTGGGGTCCTGGAGCGGTGGTGTGGGTGGAGCTGGTGCAGTGGATGCAGGCTGGGAGCACATCGGCATGGGTGCACGAGTGTAATTGCCCAGCCCCTACACTGTAGAGTGCAAACGGCGTTCGACTCAGACAAGCACTCGCAGACCTGCAGAAGCCCACAGGTTTTGGATGTGGCTTTGGTTGTGCTTCTGTGTGGACTTGTTCTGTGTAGAGTCTCTGCTTTTGGACTTACTAGAGATAACAGACCTTTGGTCAGAGCATCCACCCGATTCAAAAATACCTAAGTGCAGGGTTCACCCAGAGGGATTTTGTCTTGTAGATGGTGATTTCAGGGAGGACCTTGTGGTATTCTGGAGATATCGGACACCCAAGCAGGAGACAGCATAGGGTCATTTGTTGCCTTCTTGCTCTGGATTTATGAGGTAATTGCTGAAGCCAATAAGGTATAATGATCAGTATATTGTATTTTATAAGCAAAAAAACCAGAGTAGGGCCAATCTTATGCTGAGGGGGTAAAGGCTAATGGACTAGCTTTAGGGGCATATGAATTTCATAGGCTGACGAGGATGTCTACATTTATCTGATATAACACATGCAAGATGCTGATGACATGAATGAAAGAGTCAGGGTTAACTGGAGGCTGGCTTGTAAAAAAAAACCCAAAACAACAAGAACCAGAGGAAGCAAGCAGTAAAACCTCCAATAATAATGACAGGCTTAGCTGCAAGATGAATATCAAGACCCAGGATTTTAACTCTTCCTAAATTAGAGGCTGTTTGGATGTGCAGTTATATTTTGGGCATGACTCTATTTATAAATAACAAAAAGGTCTTCATGCAACCTGCCAATTTAAGCAGATGGACGAAGACAGCTTTGGAGGCTTAATAAACCCTTTTTTTGTCCTACAATACTACATCTGTTTTAGATAATGCAGGAACGCTGTTTAATAAGATCTTTCATATATGCTTCCAGTTTAATATGTGTCCATAATCCCTTCAGATACTCATATTAGAGAAATTAAACTAGACAAATAGTACAGTGACAAGAGTCAGATCTGAGCAATGATATAAACCAGAAAAGCAGCCTCAATCTGTAGAAATACCCTGGTCAACAAACTAATAAAATTTTCTTTTCTTCCCCCTTGACAAAGGCTACATTTCATTAAGCAACCCCCTTCTGACAGCTGTGTTAATGTAGTTAGATGTTGTTGCTGAGAAACTAATCAGAGAAATGTCTGGAAATAGGTTAGGTGTCCTCTTTGATTTAAAAGCAGAGTGAAGCTTGAAATACGACCATTTAAAAATAGATTCAGCCTCTGAGTTGCCATTGTGAATAACTCAAAACTCATTGTTTGATTAAAATCTGGCAACTCAGCCAGAGTTTTGACAAGACTGAAAAACCAATGGTGTCCCTTCTTGTCTGGTCTCAGAGTTGTTCTTATCAGCATTCAAGACTTCATCTAATTTTATTATTTGGAAAAACCCAGAAGAGTAAAATTTAGAACTGAATCTCAACTGATATAATCTCATGAAACTCCTTTTACACTAGTTTACCCCAGAAAAGCATGTGCCCATTTAAAAATTTACTACATCTGAAATCCGGTAGGGCTAAATCTTTACTTTCAGGACTATTCTAAGTGCTGGAGTTGAAAGATCATTAGTAGATATCTTTAACTATGCCTGTATCGACTGCACCCCTCCCTGCCGCCAATGACCAAGTTTTGCATGGAAAAAAAGGACCAGGCAGAGATCGCCCATGAAGGGCGGAAGAGCTTTGCATGGGTAGAAGAGGACATCAGTGTTGATTTCCCAGACATGGCCATAGTTTGGTGCTGAAAACATTTTCTCATTGTGTTAATTCCTTAACAGTAGCATACTAGCACACTGTAATGCCAGTTCTCTGCTTTACATGGCTTTACAGAGGCCTTTTGTTAGCAGAGGTTGCTGGAGGAATTTGCTCAGGTCCATCGAGATCCACCCAGGTCAACTGTCAGACCCCTGCAGCTGATGCTTATGGCAGGGAAAACCGATTGCAAATGGCTCTGCCGTGGGCTTCTGGAAACCAGCACCAGCCCTTGGCCATGCAGAGCATAATCTCCCCGGCCATGCATTCCCTGTGGGAGGCCGCCCGCAGCCGCAGCAGCCCTGCCCGGGCTGTGGGTGAGGGTGAAGAGAGCCCTGCAGAAGCGCCAGGAGCTGCGAGGACGGGCTGCCGTTCACACAGCCCAGCTTGCCCCCTGTCCTCCCTCATGCATTTGGCACATGGCGACAGTGCAGCCTCTGCTTGTGCCAGTGGCTCTTTTAATCGGCCTGCATTTGGAAAGTCAGCTTGCTTCAGAGAGAGTCGCTCTGGCTGGGGACGCTCAGGTGTCCTGGCGGAGGAAATTCCCCCCTCCTCACACTCACTTGCAGGTTTCACAGTCCTTGTGCTGGGTAGGAGGTATCTTAGATCACCTAAGTGTTTCTCATGAATGACCCATATGGAAGAAGTGAGGCAGGGCATACATGTGCTTGCATGTGCCCATCCTTGTATATGAAACCTATATTGCAAGGAAAAGACCATGAAGCTGGTGAAGTCAAAGATTTAAAAGGTAAGAAAAAAATAAAATCAAATCTGAGCAGGAACAGATTGGAAGAGCCGAGACCATTGCAACGACAGTCCGACATAGAGCTTGTTGCAAGATCTCGCAGCCTTTTGCAGACTCTGCCGCTTCTCCCTCCTCTCTCCCCCCTTGTCCTCTCTCCAGCCCAGGCATCCTGCTCCCCATGCCAGGAGGGCAGGTGCTGCAAGCAGAGCTTTGAGGCCTGCTGCCACAGTGGCCCCAGCAGCGGGCAGCAGCGACGGTCGGAAGGTGCCTCCCCAGTCCCCATGGCCCTGAGCTGTGCTCGGCTGCAGGGTTTGCACCGGGTCCCGCCATCCACGCTGCCTGTGGGCGAGGAACGCTCCAGCTCACGGAGACTGGTAGAGCCAGGGGACCAAGCCCCAGCACCCATCAGAGGGGGACAACTCCTATTAGAGGAAGTCAACCGGCAGTGTTTTGACAGGAGCGTGGTATTGTTCTCCTCCACAGTAAAGGACCCTCTCCAATGTGGGCGATCATTAAAGTTCTCTGGTTCATTGCTGGCAAGTGATGAGTGGCAGCCCCAGCATCTCTGTTCCTCAAGGGCTGTTTCATGTTATTCTGCGAGTCTGCCAGAGTACAGCTTTTATGCGTCTGGCATGAAATCAAACCAGCCCTATCTGAAGTCTTTTCCTGTAGGTTTTACTGATCGTAAAGTAGATCCATTTCTGAAGCATTATTCCACAGACCTTTTTAGGCTCTGTTTTTAGGCTAGCTACCTTGCCTGTTACTATAATTTACTTAGATTCTGTGAGAAGGTAATGGATGAGAGAGTTTTTTGATGAAATCCAGCTCCTACCATTTTGATTAAACAGCAAATGTTTAATTTGTACCGTTACTGCATTTTAAGATGTATCTGATAAAACTCCTTAAAAACCAAGCCCCAGACCCTTATCTGTGGATCGACTGTCTGGTGTACAGAGGGCCAGAGGTGTACAAGTGTATCATGGTTTGCTTTCTTCACCACAATGATGCTGATGATTTAGAGTCTGTGGTCTGGTGAAGCTGTTCTCCACCCTAATCTGAAAGGGAGAAGCAGCAGCTCCCCAATCTGACACTGAAGCTGGTCATGTGAAACACAAGCTCTTGACTTTGCTCTATTGCTTGTTGTTTGCCATCACTTACCAGGAGCCACTGCTTCAGCTGGTTGTCACAAGAGGCAGCTACATTTTGTTCCCCTTTTTTCTAAATGTGGCCATGACCAAAGTGGTGTGATGGAGACATCTCTGAAGCATAAGAAGGGAGCACAGAGAAGCCTCCGATCTCCCTGCATACCAGGAGGTGAACTGTTAGCTGAACTGCCTTAAAGTATCCATGGGGCTTCAGACTTGTCCCTCCACCATTAACTATATATATATATATATACATATGGCTATATATACCATAGGGAGGACATCAAGGGAGCCAAACCTGAGGATGGCTGTCCGGCTGGGAATGGAGCAGAGGCTGATGTCTCAGGAAGCAGAGTTTTGATCACCTCTGATCTTAAGTGCTTTTGAACATCATGGAAGAGAAGAACTGTTTCTCATCTTGGTAAATCGCTCTTCCTACCTGCAAGACCCTGGCTGGGTTGAGTTGGCCGTCGCAGTGCTGAGCAGGTGCTGCACTCCTGGCTGCCCATGGCAGTGGGGTTCCTGCGTGTGGTTTCAAATCCTTCGGGAAAATAATTGCTATTGTGAGCATCACACACACGCACACACAGAGGCATATCACAAGTAGCATGATGTCATGTTCAGTTCCTGCAAACTGTTACTATTACAGTGGATTCTCATCATATGGTGGACTACAATACACTCATTTTTTCTTACCAAAAAGTCAAGGGAATAAAACATGCTCTCTCTGATTAACAAAGAAGACAGATGTTCAGAATAATTTTTGAAGCATGAGCAAATTCAAAGCCAAATTAAGCAAGTATGTCTGGACGTAGTTTTTTCAAGGTCTCTTTTCTCTCCCTTAAGTCTCTCAGCATGAAAAAATAAAAATCTTGCTGGGTGGTAACACAAAAGTTGATGATTAATTGTAACCTTCTCTCAGGGGTATTTCATTGCTGGGAATCATGTCACACACAGCACTCAACTGACTCTAAGCATTATCCATATGCAGTAAAATGTTGTAAAGATTTCTCCCTACATTCAACCCCTCTTACCATCTAAATAATGTCAAGGACTCAATTCTGCTTCCTTATTTAGCATTTAAGCACCATGTCTGAAGGACTCTATTGGTTACATTTTCAACATGACAGTCAGAGATTCATGCAGGACGTGTCAAACTTACTCATGATGACACTGAATGGGTTATGACTTTGCATGAACATTTGCTAGTTAAATTTTTAAGAAGTGTAGGTGTTTGGTGAACAGTGTGCATATTTGTATATGCAAACGTGGTAACTGGGCTTCCACAAGTAGAGAAGTTCTTGAATATATGGCTTCATATAGGCCCCATAGAACAATTAGCTTCTCTGTTCTGTAATCAACACAAGGCAAGGAAAAATTCCTCAGGATGTTGGTTTATGTCTTTTATACAGTGGAAACATATCCACCTTTCTAAGCCTAGGAGACTTTCCAGGAAGAAAATTCAGCCAGACTGTCCGTTTGGGGGTATACAATCAGTCAATCCTTTACACTGTTTTAGTATGTATCTTTCTTGACGTATTACTCGAGCATGCATTGCACACTGTGATGCATACAGACGCATGCATGTTGCACACCACTACTGTACAGGCAGGAAGGTGCTTATTTTAATCTAGAAATAATTTCTTCTTGTAAGCTTGGTTGCTGTCTGGTTTTGATTTGTTGGCTTTGTTTAGGGCCCTAAAGGATAATATAGGAATACAAGTAACTTACAGAAGCTTGGTAGGGTGTAGAATTTGGAAAGTAGCACAATTTGTTGCACCAGTATCTACTGCTGTTGAGCATTAACTTCTTAATAACGAAATCTTTCAAATCAAGCACTACTGACACAATAGCACACTTGAATCTAGTGGCTTGGCTGAACACAAGATAGGGAACATTTCCTTTAGGGAACATTTCCTTTATCTTTTTGTCCAACATATTAACTTTGATCTCTATGTATGGGCAATTCTCATTACACCACACTTTTCTTAAATATGAGTTCAGTACATATATCTCATGTATATTTTGGGCTATTCAGTCCACCTACCACATAAAAAGGGCTGTTCAGCTAGATATGGATTCTTTTGTGGTAAAGGAGGTCAGGACAAACTGTGCTTTCCTTTGTTTATCTCAACTGAAATCTTATCACAGAATATTTTCCATTAATCTCAAATCCGTAATATATTGCAGCAGAACTAAAAGCCAAGCTGATATCTTTGCTGGATCTCCATTCTTAAATAACATACAAAGACATTGTCATTTTACAGCTCCATAACCCTTCTCGACATGGAGAAGTGCAGCGTCTTTTCTGATTGTTGAAAGAAAAAGGTTACAGGTGTAACATTCACAAGCTGGAATGAAGATTGACCACTGCTGTGGAGTTTTGAGGCACCAAGGATGTGCCTTCTCCCATGTTCAGCTTTAGACAGTGCTAAAAGCAGCAGCAATGTCAATACAGCTGTGAATACTCAGCATTTATTCCAACTGGGCCTGAAAGTCTCAAGCTGAGCACCGAAAATCAGACCATCTGGAAGATGTTAAGCTGAAGCGATTTGACTCTATGGCAGAGACCAGGAAAAATCCGTTTTACCAGAGCGACCCCAGAGCTGAGCCTGACTGGGCAGGTGTCCTGTGGGGAAACTGTATGTGGTCAGTAATTGAGGGCTCTATCCTGTGTCAAGGTGGGCTTTGGGAAGAAGCGGAGTTAAGGTCTCCCCATAGGCTGCTTGGACATCTCACTTTCTGGGTATTTAACCTGCTCTTCTAATGTAACTCTGTGTGTAAAAGTTCACAGGGTTCAGGGAAAAACAAACTGAAGAAAAGAAAAAAAAAAAGTATAAATACCACCATCCAGAATGGCATTACTGTCACATACTGGTAATGTTAAGTCTTGTGGCCCCAGCCTCTGCCATACGAGCTGCTGCACTACTGGTCAGGAGTACTGGTTATCGCTCCCTGCCTCAATGCTGGGAACTATTTTTGGTGCACAGAACGTTTTTGCTCTAGCTAGAGCAGCCCAAATCTCCAATGACAATTTTTTCATCCTTGTCTGCTTGGTGTGGAACAGGTTCTGGAGGAGAGGCTTTGACCTGTGATGCCTTGCCCAGGGCTGACCATGAGCTGGGGGAGTGTGGGGAGTCCCGATCCTGGCTCTGGCCCTGGAGGTGAAGGGGCATCAGCACATGCTCTTCCTTCCCAGTGTGACCCTTCTGTGTTGTCACTCTTCACTCATCTTCAGCCTTCTTCCCTCATCCAGCCAATTTCTGTCTCCAGCCCTTAAGTTTGTCCCAAGGTGGGACTTAGAGACCTGATATTACTCAGGGAAGCCAGGGGGTTAAGACCACAAGGAAAAGCCTGCAGAGCTTCAGGCTAGACCATGCATGCTAGTGGGCAAAACCTTCAGTAGAAAAGGTGCTGAGACATACAAGGACCTACCAAATATGAGCAAAGCATGGATTTGAAAGGTCTATAGCTTTGTCAAAAAGCCACAGACTTCATGCAAAACATGGTTGCCGTCCCTTAGAAAAAAATTCAGGTGATGCTCTTCATATCTTTCCAGAGTTTCTGGAATTTAAGGCTTTCCAGAGAATATTTCAGTCGCAGCACAATTTTTTTTTTTTTAATGCATTCAAAATGGTTTTCCTCGGAGCGAGGCTTCTAGGAGTAAAAATGGTCTGGGGCGAGGTAAGGTCCATAATATGGAGTATTTCAGCCCAGCATTTAAAGTTTGACAAAACTCTCTGCAACAGAAAAGGGATCCCTCTTGCAGGGTGAGTCCTGCCAAGCCGTGCATCAGAAATAATTAACCCATGGAAAAGCAACCGCAGGAGCCGCTGGGTGCCCATGGAAAACCGCACAGCTGCTTCAGTGCCCAGCAGGAGATTCCCCTGGGAAAGGAGGAAGAGCTTAGGCGAGCAGCCAGAATTTAGTCGGAACTGCACCGGGGTTAACACACCTTTTCCTTTTTCCTCCTCATTATTTTTTTTTTCCCTTGCCCCCCCAGGGAGGCGGTAC
>NW_009258629.1:1246764-1298153 GCF_000687185.1 Egretta garzetta
CCGAGAGGGGGTCACGGCTGTATTTCGCGTCGAGGGTCCCTGGGAACCTCCGCTGAGTTCATGCAAATAGCGGCAATCGCTGCCTTGGGGAGCCTCCAAAATCTTGCTGGGCAAGGGGAAGAGGAAGGCGAAGTGGCTTTTCTCGGAGTCATCCAGTAGGTTAGTAGAAGGACGTCACATCCTCTGACAACGCCTTCGGGAAGCCACCCTGTTCATTTGAGGGGATCAGAAAGCTTCGGGCTCAATCCTTCAATAATGCTAAATTTGGCTGACAGTACTGAGGATCTTCACTGCTTTTAGGTAGACAGGCCTGTACTGCAAACTTAGATTTGCCAAAACCCCACCATCTGCTTGCTGTTCAGGAATATTCCTTTCTTGCTGCCTTCCTCACGCTGGCCCACTGTTCGATGCAAAATCTCTCACTTCATCTAGTTATGCTGTGCACAGAAGAGAGGGGCACAACTGTTTCCGAGTCACTGAATGTTGTACTCAGCTGAAAGAAATACAACGATATTCTGGGAAGCTGTTTTCAACATGGAAGGAACACCTTTGCCCTGAATTGCCTAATGTTTTAAGATACTTCTTCTGATACTAAAACCTGTTAAATGTCAAGTTATCACTAAACTGTTTCTATTCTGAATTTAGACCGGTTTTGTGCTTTAAGTTAGCCAATCTAATATAAATATCTTCTTCGGTGTCAAGTTTTTTGTTCCTAATTTTTTGGTGTTGATTCTTAGGCAAATAATAAATAATTTTTAGAAATTTCTTTCCCGTTGCGATTTTACTGAGTATTCATTTACATGTACTCATAAAATAGATCATAAAATAAATAGATAAAGGGTCCACTTATATAAATTGCACCCTATAATAGCTGTGCCCTATTTCTAGGTATCTGTAGAATAGACTGACTTGAGCTGCAAAAAAGAGTCGTTAAAAAAAGCAGTGCCTTAATTTTTCTGCATTTTTCGTATTCTAAATCCCTAATGTACCCAAGAGTAAAGTTATTTAAATGCATGTTTTTCACACTCAGACAGAGATCCAGCCATGTAACCTTAGAAAGTCCTATATGACTTTTATATATCAGAGAGAAAATAGAGAAGGAACTTGATCCTGGTCTATAATTGGCTTCAGTGGGAGAAAATATTTGAATCCAGTGGGATCCATAATCAAGTAAAGAGGCAAATTGAGTCTAGTGATGGTGAAACCCAAGAAACCAGCGGATGTTTGTAAAACCAGAAGCATCTGCCTATTGGAACAGCATATCAAGGGATGCAGGGGGAAAGCAGGCAGTTTTCAAGACGTCTGTGTCTGCCAGGGGTGGGCAGGGGACAACACCACGCCGCTCTGGGGCTGGTGAACCCCGCGCGCCTGCTGGACCCCGCCAGTCCTCGAGGGGCAGCCGGGTACTGGGACACCCAAAGCGGTGGCCCAGTGTGGGCCTTCAGATGCCACACAAGCCTGGGCTGCATCTCCATTCCCAGCCGAATTCTGGGTGGGAACCCCTGAAGGTGAACAGGAAACAAGAAAACATGTGGAGTTAATCAGTTCCAGTGAACGTCATTTTCTCATTAAAATGTGTTCAGTCAGGCCCATGGAGCGGAGAATGGCTGCCATCCTTAAAATTATACCCTGGTTCTCACACATCCTGTTTATTCAGAAAATGAAACTGGATGATGGGTCCTTCCACCTTCTACATGAATTCCTGGCGTTTATTTACATTTGTGTCAAGTCTGGATGGTTTCTCGACTTCATTAGAAAGCAAGAAGCAGCTCTGCAGTTTTCAGTGACCCATGTTCAAAAATGCTTCACAATGTTTCAGCTGTGAAAATATCAGTAAGATTTTGTTCTGGAAATAACAAGTCCAGGGACGCTTCTTCAACAGTTGTATCACTTGAAGAAGCTCTATAGCACATTTTCTGCATTCAGAGTTGAATATTAAGGCCAGAGATTTGTCGTTTTGCCCATTACTTCACTAAAGAGAACGTATTATTAATCTATGCACATTTTACTAGCAAAATTAGTATGAAAAACAAGATAAACTCTGTGTGTGTGTGTGTGTGTGTGTGTGTGTGTGTGTGTGTGAATGTGTGTGTGTGAAACAGCTGGATTAACTGTGTTCAGATGCTGACTTGAGATAATGGGAGTGAACAGGCTGCTTTCACATAGCAGTGCAGCAGTTTGGAAGGAGAATATTTCCACAGGAAAAGACCAGAACTTGTTTTCCAGCAAGCTCAGTACAACAAGTATATTGTATTCTAAATAAGAGACCCACAAACCACTAAGGAAGAAAATACAGCTCTGAGGGACCTGTGCAATACTAAGAGGTTTGTATCAAACAGATTTGCTTCTTAGTTTTTGGACTTATTTTTGTTGTTTATTCCAATCTTCTTTACTCCTAAGCTTATGTTGGCTAGCATGAAAGTAATTAGTGTTGTATCTCTATCCCAAACAGCAGCATGAACCCAAAACCTCACAGCCAAGGTGTCTCATGCATCCACAGAAAGGATCCTGTTGCAGGGCATGGCTGAGGGGGCTTAGAGTTGCCTCCAGCACTGGGGCTGCAGGACAAAAGAGGGAAGCATTTCCCCCCCATGTTCCCCTCCTGGAAGCAAACTGTTTCCCCAGGATGGACAAATGTGGAAGTCCTGAGATTAAGACTCCTGGGACAGCGTCTCTGTGGGCACATCTAGCTTTGGTTTATCAGGGTACGTTGGGGTCCTTCTGCATGGAACTGCAGCATTTTCTGCTGCCTCATTTGCATGGGAAGTGCAAACTCAGATTTCATGACACCAGCTCTTTGCCTTGCATTTGCACAAGCCCAGCATGGTGTGCCAGGGTCTCCGTGCTAAGGCATGGATTTTTTTCCAGGGCAAAATGCCCTGGAGCTTGGTAGCTGCAGAAGTCCAAATTGCACCCCCAAGGCCACCTGGCTTTCAGTCTGCCCCGAATGCTCTGGATGCCTTTCTTCAAGACTTGCTCACCCAGCCAGGTAGCTGCATCCTCCACGTGCCAGAGTGGGGGCAAGGTGCACTGCTGATTCACAGATTTCATGGGCAAAATAACACCTGATGCCTTCTGCCCTCTGCCCTGCTCTGCAGTGCCATGTTTTATGCCAATCATGAACTCTTGCGCTTTCAGTGTATATCACCATCATGCCTTTATCCTGTCCCTCTGCTTTCACCTCTTCTGAACACTTCTCCCATTTTTATTTTAGCCAATACTGACAAGTGTCGGTCCCATGTGAGTACATTTATGCCTCAATCATACCAGTGTCACCAAAACACCATTAGAATTGTGCTGAGCACTTTGTAAATCCAGGGCTCAGCTATGTCCTCACTGACATTGGTGGAGTTTAGATGTTACTTTGGGGTATTCGTCAGAATTGCAGTAGCGTAAAACCTGTACAAAAGGTGCCAAAGCACAGCCTGTGATTTTACACAGGGCTGCAATAAAGCAATTTCTAAGATTTTTCTGCTGTAAGCCCAACTGATACAGTAAAATCTCTCCTGACTGAAAAAAACCTTGAGAAATGCTTTGTGTTTCCAGACAGGCATCTTCATCACTGGTAGCTGCCTCACTGCCTGTTGAGTTCAGCAGAAGTGGCAGTGGTGCCCCTGAGCACTGAGCTGCACAGTCCCAGTGAGGCAGAGGTTGTTTCCAAATGTCTGTGCTTAGCAGTTGCTGGGCAGTTTGCTCAGGGAAAATGCAACGTAGGAGCTGGGGTATGAAACATGAGCACCCGAGGTTCCTGATAGGACACACTGCTTCTGCTGTATCAGTCGTGAATACCCATGAGCTGGGTCGTTACCTGGAGAGGCAATGTGCTCCTCTAGCTATGGATGCTGACTCTTTAGTGGTGAGCTGACTTGGCTTCTCTTTAAGGTAATCAGCAATACGGATCCTTTTTATTTCAACCAGAATTCAAACATCCGTTCCTGACAACTACAGTGAAAGTAAAAGCATAATCATATACATAACCACAAACTGCGTGTGATGAAAGTCACATGAAGATTTCTCTGCAAGGCATTTAACCCTGATGTGCTGCTTTAACTGCTAAGCTGCACTTACATACACAGCTAAGAGCAAGCCCTCTTGTCATGCACTTGTGCACAAACATCCCACATTGCCTCTTGTAACAACAGCCACATTATGCTTCTTTGCACAAAACCAGCTGTCAGTTTAGATTTCCTTAATCCTGTCAGATTCCAACTCAGCCAACTAACAACCATTATCTATGGGAAACCCTTCTGCGAAATAAAGCAATGTCCTTACTGAAATGACATGTCATAAAAATTAGTTTGGTCACCAATCCAAGGAAATACTTTGTTTAAGTTTCAAAATTACAGGCTTGTGGTATCATAGTCTCTGGTGCTATAGATCTGAGAAATGATGAGCAGAACAGCACAGAAACAGCACACAGGACCAGATCTCCGCTTGCCCTAATCACATAATGCACTCAAACGGTGCAATTGTGTTTTGCAAGTTGTTGCTATGTAGACAGCGCACACGTATGGGCAGTGGCACAATATTCTTGGGCATAACCTTTCCAAACTCCATCAATGTGAACAAGGAATGTGAACCATGAGGATTTTGACCTGGCAGAGTTAGAATGGCTCATTCAAAAGCAACATGTGACCGCCAGTGAAAGAGTTAAAGGTGACAACTGTTCCCCCAAAAGACATGGTAATGGGCGCCTTTGGGAAGGGCTAAGGAGAAACCAAGTGAAAGATGCGTACTATAGAGCTCATTTCTGCCTGTGGTAAACAGGAGGGAGAAGGAAACCCAGCCACGTTTCCTGACCCTGGACGCAGAGCACCATATGGATTAGATCG
Source organism: Egretta garzetta (assembly GCF_000687185.1). NCBI lineage: Eukaryota > Metazoa > Chordata > Aves > Pelecaniformes > Ardeidae > Egretta > Egretta garzetta. The sequence goes on from NW_009258629.1 coordinate 1,251,597, forward strand.
ATGAATGACCATGAGCATCTTCAGCGCAGTGGTCCTCAGCCTTCTTAGCCCACAGTGAGCCCTGCAAATAATTTATGCTTCCCCACGTACCTGACTCACTGGGCAGGAGGGGAGAGGGAGGTTGGATGGGAGCTCAGCCCCTAAGGAGCACATCCTGCTAGCTGAGAGAGGGAAGCCATCCACAAGTTGAGTCGAATGCTTCAAATGTGTCGCCACTGAATGGCCTATAAGCGCATGACACATAGACAAGGTTTGCAGCTTCTCAGGGCACCGACTGGGGAAAGCTGAACATTTTCTCCAGGTCTTTCTGTTTTGCCATGGATTTTGTGTGTTTGTAGTGTAAATGGATTGCAGAGTTGCTAACCACAGTCAGTTTAAAGCTGGGAGTCAGCTTTCAGTACATCAGTAGGTTGACTTAAAAAGAAAATTCAGAGCTGTGGGATTTTTTAGTTACATTGTAGATTAAAAGCAACTCAGGAAATGTTTTCTGTCTTTCTCCAGCAATAAGGGAGCCATCTATTTATTTATTTCTCCACAGCAATAAGGGAGAAATTTATTTTTTCTTTGTAATGAAAGCTGCGACCTTTATCTATTTACAAGATTTGGCATCAGGGACCTTCAGAAAAAAATCATGATGTATAACGGGACTCATGCTAAAATCCCAAGACCTGCCAATCCATACATAATCTGATAATCCTTTTACATCCTGGTCATCAAAGACAGTAAAATTTTTATTGTGGTCAAACTTGAATCTCTTCATGACATTTCAAGCCACTTGATAATACATTTGTAGAAGCAAGGGACCAGATCTGGTTTTCAGTTCACAAAATAGAGTATAGCCCACAGCTGTGCTATAACCACACAAATAAAACCACATACTTCCTTATTTCAGAGGAATATCATGGCTTTTTGAAGATAACTTTTATGTGGAAAAGGGAGAGGGGCTAGTATCTTTCCCAATAAATGCACTAAATACCATTCTATGACCTTTCTTTTAGAAATTGGTTTTTCTAAATTAAAATGATTCTTCTTTACTAATAGTTGCTTCCAACCTAATTATTTTGGTTCTATCAAGTTCAAACTGCTATTTGGAGAGGAAAAAAAAAACCTGCTGTGGCCTGTTCCCTGTAGGCTGATGGAGGCCTCTAGGCTATCAAACTAATCAGAGTGCTGTCTCAGGGTCAGCCTGATCTCTGCAGAGATCTCTGCAGAGGCTGCAGCTGAGCTCTTCACGTCACGTTTGGAAGTTGCGCACATTTTATATAAAAGGTGGCAGACACAAGCACGCAAGAATCCAAAGCATGCAAGAAAGGTGTTTTAACAGGACAGCAGCGCAAGTCTGTTTTCAAAACTCAGTATTAAATCACATGTAGCAACTGTATTTTTGGGAACAGGAAAAAAAAAAAAAAAAAAAAAAAAAAAAAAAAAAAAAAAAAAAAAGACTTCCCCAAAGCATTGTTTCTAGGCTGAGAGCAAACAATAAAAGGATAGTCTCATCGTAAAATGGTGAGAGAAAAGCTGGGGGTACAAGTCTGTTTCCACTACAGACCTCCAGTGTGATTTTATGGCAGTGCCTGTGCTTGCGTTTATTTCTTCTGCTACCGCTGAGAGAGAGCAGTACACCCTTTCTGGACCCCTTTGTCTGTCCAGCCAATTTGGACGTAAGCGCTTAGCAGCAGCCACTCTCTCCTCCTCAGTGGCAGAGCAGCGCCCTGCACAGTGAAACCCTGATCTCTACTGAAGCCCGGTGATGCTCTGGTAGCAAGAGCAAGAAAGAAGCAGAAAGTTCAGCATTTGAAGGCAGGAGGAGAACATGGTTGGGCAAGATCACCTCAGACAAAACCTTTCTGACTGGTTAACCTCTGGGGTGATGGGTGAACAGTACACATTGTCTGGCGGATTGTTTTCAAAAGCAGAGGTGGCTTTAGAAGTCCTACTGCTCACGGATGTTGGCAGGGCTTCTGTCAGGGATCACAGCTGAGCCAGAGCTCTTTGCATCCACTCTGGTGGATGAAAGATTTCAAATTCCTATACATGGCTCTTGAAGCCTCAGTTTGTGCATGGCAAAAGTCTGTGGAAGCTGTAAAAGTTTCACACACTCAGATGCCATGAAACAGCAACAGAACTGAGATTCAGCCCCCTTCATGGGTGTTATGGTAGTGTCTGAGCATCACTGTTTTGTGGTGTAGTCCCTCCCTCATTTAGTGCAGATGATGCGTAGTGGCTGAGTAGTGCTAATTACAACTGCTGCTATGGGAAAGATTTTGCAAAGACTGCATTTACTGCCCCTCTGTGCTAGGGTCAAGCCTAAAACTGTCCAGAAATAAAGGCCCTCCCTGTCAGGTTTAGGGAAAGGGGCACAGACCTAGAAGTCCAAATCAGCATGAAGGGAGAGGGAGTGCTGGATGAGAAAGAAGGAAAGGAGCTCTGATGGCACCCTTCAGGTTTAGGCTAGACATTAGGAAAAACTTCTTCACTGAAAGGGTTGTCAGGCTCTAGAATGGGATGCCCAGAGAGGCTGTAGAGTCCTCATCCCTGGAGGTATTTAAAAGAAGGATAGATGAGATGCTTAGGGACATGGTTTAGCGGTGGGATGACAGGGTTAGGTTAAAGGTTGATCTCGATGATCTCAAAGGTCTTTTCCAACCAAAATGATTCTATGATTCTATGATTCTATGATTCTATGATTCTATGATTCTATGATTCTATGGCTGGAGATAGCCAGTGGGCAAAGAAAACTCCTCAGTTGGGAGACTGAGCCAAAAGGCCCAGGTCCCACCATCCCAGAAGACCCACCAGCACTTCTCCTGGAAGCTTGCAATTGGCAGGACTAGAAATGGGGGAGAGAAGAGATGGAGTCCTGGTGAAGGTGGTTTAAATATTGCCCTGGAGAACTGGATTCTGTCCCTGCTCATGCCACAGGATTTTAATTGCTATGGTAATCACTTAAAACAGGTGAAAACTCTCTGTCAGTTCCTCTTTTTCTGGCGTCTGTTTCCTGGGAAATCTGGGTCTGATTTTCAGGAGGCCAGAGTAGGCACTGCGGCAGCTAAAGGAGGTGGGAACTGTCTGCACGTTACTGACCCCCGCCTGCCTCTCTGGGCCTCAGTGCCATGAGAAAGAGACCTTGCCACTTGCTCACAGGCACAGGGAGGGTGGATGACCTAATACTTCTGCGTCGAGGTAAAGTTGTGAGCAGCAGGGAATGAATGAGCCTGTCATCAGAGCAGGAGTTAGGCACTGTGCGGGGGACACCTCTGTGCCACATGCTGTCAGCAGCGAGACATAAAGCAGCCATTCATTCAGCCAGCGTGGTCTTTCCTGCGCAATGAACGGGCACAGGGACCCGGTGGGGATCGGGCACTTCGGCACTCTCAGAACGTGTATCTGGTACAGAGACCAAGCACCAGCTGACTCTGCCTTCTAAGTGCTTTGCTTTGCCATTTGGTTATCAATAAACTTGTACATAATAAAATGCAAGCACATTCTCCCAGGGCAGTATGAGAACTATCCCTGCTTTAGGGACGTTTTAGGGCCACTCAACGTGAAAAAGCACCTGGTCCCATGCATAGTGCATTGGACTGGAGTTCAGAGCCTGCAGGTTCATTCCTGGCTCCTGCTTTCATTTCCATGGTCAGATTATTCCTCTACAACCTCTCTGTACATCAGCTTTCACATATGAGGCATGGACCCCAATATGCACCCTGCATTGTAAATTACTTGAAATTACTTGCTTTGAAGCTGCAGGGCCTGTTTTAGTGATACAAATTAAAATAATTCTCAATTCCTGCACATGTCCTGATGCACTTGACCAGATTGGATTTCCATGGCATTGCCAATTAACGACAAGCTGAAAGAGCTGGAAGTAGCTCTATGGAGATGAAATATTGCAAAAGCCCTTGAAGTTCAAGAGTGACCTATTCTATGCAAGAAATAGTCTATTTTCTGTGCAAAAGCCAAACAGGTAGTACCATGAAGAATATGGATGAAGGGTGCTTATAGCTAATCCAGCTCAGAACAAGCAGAACTAGAAAATTTGAAAGAAAAAGATGTTTGGTTTTGGTTTTTGTTTTTTTTTTTTCACATAAGACTCTTGTTTTGAAAGGTTTGTCTAAATACTAGAAAAGCAGAAACATCATAAAGAGTAATAAAGAAACTTAATTTCAAGGAATCAGAATACAGCAACATGGGTAAGAAAATGTTAGGCAAACAGCTGTTGATTTTTCTTGTGAGTTTAAGCACCTTCAAAGTGCTGAATGGGCTGGTCAGGAGCCAAAACAAATGGCAATACATGGCAAGCTGGGAGCAAAGCTAGCCGGTGGTGTGGGACTGGTCTACTTTGCTTCTGCTGACAGACTAGAAAGATCTATTTTATGTGGCAGTCTAATAATGACTACTGGTTTATTTTTTCCTCTGCGGATAAGGCAGATGTGTGTCCTTTGTTTCCCTTGCCATCAACACAGCCATACACACACCACAACCGTTCCCTGGTCTCCCACTGATGGGACTTGTGCTCACTGGGGTCAGTGTCATCTGCAAACACATGTCCTCTTGCTTGAGGGAGCATAGGGAATATAGAAATATCAAAATTCTGCAAGCAAAGAAGAAGCTGAATACTATTTTGAGCAAACATTTCCTGTACAGACTTCCGATATTTCTTCCCTTTGTGTTTGCATTTCTCTAGAAGTATTGCATGTGGCCAGAGAGTCAATTTCCCCTGCTTCATTTACAGTACTTAGCTATTATTTTGCAACACAAACCAGCTGGAAAGTTAGATGAGTAAGATAACTTGAAAGTTTTGCTCTTGAGAGCAACCAGACCTAGATCTCATTTCCATTTGTAAGTGTCTCAACAAGAAATTTCACATATATTAGTTAGCTTCATAAAGACTTCATGTCACTTAATTTTATTTTGGTTTTTAACTTTACAGTTTAAAAAAGGGGAGGCATTTTTTCAGAGCTCAGTGATGTAAAAGGAGAATAGCAACTGGAGACAAATTTTGTTACTTCTTGATTTGTAATAGAATAGCAAGAAAGAAAGATAACATACACAAATATCCTATACTGAAGATGGATGTTTATGAATGGAAGATGGGTTGGCATCTGGGAAGGGAAACAAATGTCCTCTCACTGTGATCTTTTCCACATAAAGCTGCAGTTTCATAGTGATATAGGGTCTTGCTGTACAGAGGTTTGCATCGGTGTTTCCCCGATTCTTGTTTTGGATTGGACCCATGTCAGGAGCGATCAGTCTGAGCTAGTTGTAAAAATCTGGAGGTTCCTCTTTAAAAGAAATTCAGATGAAGAAAAGATTGTTTTCTTGAATTCTCCCAGTGGCAGAAGTTTGTGCCCTGGTTGCTTTGCTTGACTCTGGAAACTGGCCACCGGAACACTGCCATTGTTTCCATGGAACAGCTTCTGCCGCTGAACAGCTTCCTGATGAATCCCAGGAAGACTACCCAAAAAACCTGAGAGCAAGACAGATCTCTTTGGCGTGTCTGAGCTTTCTAAAAGGGCACTCAAATTGGCCTTTTTGTATAACATGCCATGGATTGTATAGATGCATATATTTATTTTATCCAACTTCGTGGATTGCTACAGGAGTTGTGCTCTCTTTCAAGGACAATGTGCAGGAGTTCCCCAAGTTAATGGAGAATAGACACTGGGATGGATATTAGACACACCGAGATCTACGCTTGGTTGCACTGTGGCTCAGTAACCCATTACAAAACTTGTAGTCTTTTTCTCATCATATCTTCTATTTGTCTTTAGATTATATTAGTCTTGTCCTGTCCACGTACCACAGATGCCACAGGAGAAGTCCAGGATTACTCAGGGTTTTGAGTAGTAATAAAACACAAGGATTAACTTGCCACTGTGGCTACTTGGAGAGTATAAATTTTGTTTAAACAGGAACTGACACACATTTAAATTCAACAGGAGATTTCAGCTCCAACCAAGTTTCCTGTGAATTCCCCCTGGTGCTTCGTTCCCGTAAGCTGGAAGCCTCCCTAGAGAAAGCACTTTCCTCTCTCCCTGATGCTTGCTTCTTTTTCAGGGGTATCGTACACAGCAGTGGTATATGAGGTGTCACAAATTTCACTCCCTGGAGCTGATGGGATATAACCTGGGGAGTGAATATGTTCACATGGTGAGGATCAGGCTCCGATATCTTCAATCCTCCAAACCCTTGCTTTGGGTGCAGGGGTTTGGTCACGGCTCCCTGAGCGGCAGCCCTCCGGCACAGCCTCTCAGCTCACTTACTGTACCGCATATTCCCTTCCCCTCGGCAATCAGCAGAAGGGTTGTCTTTTATTCACTAATCCAGGGGTTGACACACAGTGTGAGCACACTTAACCAGTAGACGCTGGCAAGCAGGGGTCAGCGGGGAGAGGTCCAAGGGAGCATCAGTGCTGGGGGGTGCTGCCTGTGGCGATGGGGGCAAGGTGGCGGCCGGGCTGAGCTCTTGCCATCCCTCCTCTCTCCTGCAGTGCTGTACAGATGCATCCCGAAAGCCGTGCCTGCGCTCGTACCTGGAGTATACGTACTTAGCTATATCCTCAGCTTTGACCCTCCCAGGCAGGCTGGGAGCCACCTCGGCCAGGGCCGAGGACAGCCCAGATACCTTCCCCCAATTGCCTTGTTGGGGCTAAAGGCCACTTCCCCAGCCACCTGCTGGCTGTTCCCACTATTCAGCCCTAGGTACACTTTATCACTGGTTTGTGAAAGCAGGCTCCAGAAATTCATAAAAACAACTTAAAAGCCATGAGATTATACCAAGTTATAAACTTTGGGATTTGTACTTAGTGTTTGGGGTTTTAGTTTTTGCCTTGAAACTACAAGGACTAAATATTTATTTAATCCTAAATATAAGCTATGGTTCCCACATAATCATACACAGAAACAGGCTAGACACCAGAAAGCAGATGTGGGAAACTACTAGAAAAGGAGGGCAGTGTAATTAATGCCAGTCGACAGGCTAACAAGGTTGTTAGACCTCCCTTTCCTGTAACAGTTGTCGTGTTGATGAGGCTGTAATCTTGTAAAGGTAACTGGGGGTTCTGTCTCAGTAGTGGGTGCAGATAACAGTATTATCTTTGCATCCTGTCTGGCCCAGCCATGTATGAGGCAGTGCTGGTTGAAAAAGCCATGCTGCTGTATCACCATGCCTCCATGCACACTTGTAGACTTCTGTGCAACACACTGGTTAAAAAAAAAAAAAAGATTAAAACCAATCTTTCTCTCTCTCTCTCTCCCCCGCCTCCCTCCACATGTAAGGTCAAGTGGGTTGCGAATACCATTGTTATCTTGGCATCCTGTCTGGCCCAGCCATGTATGAGGCAGTGCTGGTTGAAAAAGCCATGCTGCTGTATCACCATGCCTCCATGCACACTTGTAGACTTCTGTGCAACACACTGGTTAAAAAAAAAAAAAGATTAAAACCAATCTTTCTCTCTCTCTCTCTCCCCCGCCTCCCTCCACATGTAAGGTCAAATGGCCATAGTCTATATTCGATAGGTGAAATAACAGGTATTAGCAAGTCACTGTAAATGCTGAATCCTCATCCAGTGGAAGAACTGTGTGGGGAAACTTTTGGGGATCGCACCCGGGCCAGTGTTATTCAGTATCTTCACCCACAGTCTGAAGAGACAGGCGTGGCTACAACTGGTGAAATCTGCAGGTGTCACAAACATGGATGTTGCAGTAAATAATGGGAGGAACAGACGAGGCGGATCGACTGGTTAGGTGGGTCCATCTGGGCAATATGTGCTTTAATATGGCAAAAGGCAGAAGTGTTCCAGGAAAGAAGAGGAACATCGAAGGAAAGGCACAGCACTGGAACAGACTCAGGGAAATAGTGGATAATCCACTAAGCATCAGCTCCCAGGCCAATGTTATTGCCAAGCCTACGAAACTATGACTCCAGGAACTTTAAAATAAACATTGACCATTACAAGATTCATGATAAAGTCATGAGAGCTGGCTACACTATGGGCCCCCGCCCCCTCTGGGATGCCTCTGGTGTCAGGGGCTCCTGTGTGCGTGAGGGAATGTGTCTGCGATTTCTGCAGAAGGGCTGGTGTGCTCAGTGTGTTTCCCAGGGACTTTTGGCTCCTTCCTCGGGGCTGCTTGCCTTGGAGGGGCAATGCATCGGGATGAACCTCTCTAGCTCTCTGAGCACCTCAGCTCTTTGAGTTGCTTGCTGGTGGAAATGCACTCTAAGATGTGACGTGTGTTATCTTGCACGACTGTAACGACAGGGAACACCGTAGGACTCCTATTTCCATCATAACCTTTGCCGTGCCCATCCAGCAGGGTCGCTCTCTTTTCAAGGGCTGAAGGCAATGGTGAAGAGCCGGTGCCTATACCCAGGTGATGCACGCATACCCTGGGACCATGAAGCAGGGCAAATTGGGATGATTAGGATACAGCACTGCTATAGCAATCCAGAGCTAACTTCCAGGCTTGTTACAAGAGGGTGCAAGTCAGAGCAGCATTTGTAATGTTTGAGCGGTCTATGGGAGGGGGATGTATAAAATACCAGCAGTTTGAAGAAGATAGCCAAATCCCCAATGCACTGTACGGTGACTTGTACTCTGATTCGTCCCAAGGCTCCAGCACTGTCTCTGACATGAAAATGTTTATGCATCAACACTTTGTGTAACGCCCGAGTCAAATGGAAGTGTTGCACATCTTGCTCCTCTCCCTGAGGTGTGAGGCTACAGGTTTTTATGTGCTTTCCCTTCCACAGCTTGCAGACAGATGTATGCTGCCTTCATTTCATGAGATTTTGGGATGGTTTTGAGTCTTTTACAAACCCTGTCAGAGGAAGCTTGCTGATAGTGTTTGTCTCTTTGAGGCAAAATTGTCAGCAATATTACAGAACTCATAAAATCTTTGTCATGTTGCTCCATTTTTTCTAACACTCTCAGGGCTTCTATAGTGTGAAATTTATCTTTGAAGAGCCCACGGATATTTCTACAGCAAGAAAACTGTGTAGCTATGTACAGAGAAGGTAAACTATAGTTGCCAGCCAGGGACAGGTATCTGATATTTGTCTTGGCAAAGACAAAGCTTGCTAAAGTGATGTTTTCTGGGAGAAGGGACGCAAGGCAACTGCATGAAGGAAGGGGAACAGAAAGTGTCAGGAAGAACATAAATGAGAAAGAACAAAATGGAGGAAGAGGAGAACTATGGAGACAGAGCCAGACAAATGTGGAAAACAGAAACCACATTAAGGGACACTGAAAAAAAGCGCAAGGGCCCAGGTATGGGATTCACAACCCCTATTTTAGCCATTTTCATGTGGCCAGTTTTGATTACCTGTTTTCAGGGGTCTTTTTGTGCTACAGAGCAGGCCTAGGCAGCCACCACAGATGTGACATCTAACCTCCAAATGGCTCATTTCATCTCAGGAGAGGTGAATGACACTTGGGAGCAAATTCCAAAGCTGCTCAGCCACTTGCTCAACCTCTTCCACATGAAAAAGCTTTGCTTTATGGGCCTCGATAACTTGAAATCACTCCAGTCAGGCTGCCATATTGTGATGTGAAATTGCTACTGGCCTCTCAAAAATGCTCAGTTCTTCGGTATGGCAATACAGGGTGCTATGAACACATTCACAGTTACTGTAGCTCTGTCTCCATCAGGTAGGGAACACAAACAGGTCAGGCAAAGCACTGGTTCTGCCTTTCTTCACTGGGAGAGAGAACATGAACTCTTTTTTACCTGGAATAGTTTCACCATTATGCTCTATTTATGTATAATCATTATATGTAAACTATATATATATATTTATATGATATATATGTATATAATGTATTTATAAATTGTATACATGAATTTATATATATTATATATGAGAAATCTTGAGCTTTTAAGGCCACTGTGAATTCTGCTTATCCTTCTGTTAGTAGGGGACATAACTTATTGATGAAAATGGAAAGCAAAAATATGTGAAAGGTATTGACATGTTAAAACATTGATATTTTCAGCTCCTGGGCACCCAAGAGATAGCAGATCCTGTGCAAATGCAAAAGCATCTCTGAGCAGCTCTGAGCAATGTTTACAGCAGATGAGGTTTGCTTAACAGAATAGAAGATCAGGATGAGCATAGAGAGAAATTTGTGGAAAGTCTGATGAAAAAGGAGTGCTGTAGTTTGTCGCTTGGCACAAATAAAGACCATGGCAGGACTTGATGCATGTGGGAAAGAGCTACCAGTACAGATAAGATGCCATCTCTGCACTGTCACTTCTGGGCAGAGTAGGAGTCCCTGAAGTTACTCTCTTGTCACCCATTGCCTATTGCTCTGTCTCAAGGGCAGAACAAGTCAAGACACAGCAACATCTGAAAATGCAAGAGAGCATCTCACAGTGTGAAGTATGCAGCCAGGAAGAGATCGCTTGCTGTCTTTTGTCACAAGAAATAACCCAGAAACAGAAACCATATTTGCAAAAAGCCTATGATATTTCCATTCATAAGGAGAATTAATCAGTCTGCTGACAAGTCAAAACTAAACAGCAACCAGTAGGAGTCCAAGTCAAACACGTCCAGAGAAACACAGTTGTCAGTGCTGTTGAAGACTGACCAGCTTCTCAAACGTGAGGAGGATCCCCAGGGAGGACCGGCCACAGGGCAGCCGCTCTGGCAGCTGAGTGCTGATGGCAGAGATGCAGTAAGCCTCCCCCTGCCCCCTACGGCAGCTTTGCCTTCCTCAATGAGCTTTCATACTCTGCACTGGAAGGATGCTAAGTGTGGCAAAGACACTTGTTGCCAAGTGCCTTATTGGCAAAACCTGTCTTGTCAGCGTCCAGAAGAAAATGCAGAGGATAAAGTAGAAGCGCACAGAATCAAGGGATGCCCACTCCTGGGACAATTTGCAAAGCTATCTGTGATGGAAGAGGAAGACACTGCAGAAGTTGCCCAAGTCTAACTTTGTGGCCCAAATTATCAGCTGGGTGGAAATTTTTTTGCAGATCTGGCTGCAGTTAAGGGGAGAAAAGAAGGCAGCAGTCCCTGCAGTTACAGTACCCAGCGTAGCCCAAGACCTTGGCAGCACGGAGATGGAGTGATGTTAGGCACACTCCATCACAGCGGTGGTCAGCTCAGATTCACAACATACATTATGTGTTATACATCATTGCATTATGCTCAGGTGAAAGTGTTCATGTGCATGGGGGCGAGTTCAGTACCAACACTTAGAGGGGTTTGTGAGGTCTTTCGGTCTGTTTTACGCAGCTGAACATTGCCTGGTGGTATTTGCTATTAGTCATAAAGAAAATAATTCTCATATTTTAAAAAAATCTTACTATTTGGAGCATGGTCACATAGAAAGTATTTCTTTGTGTAGAAATAACCTGGACAACCTGGAATATAATGGTCTGTTTATTACAGCAGGGATTTATATGAATTCCAATTTTGTCCCATTCTTAGAGAGCATGGAGGTTGACCAGACAAATAATTATCTTCTCAAGCCAGAGTAAAGTCAGGACTTTGACAGCATATTTTAGATTTTAAGTGTTCCACTATAAATCTTTCAAGCCTATACAAAGGCTGGGAAATCACATAATAAATAATGAAGTATTAATGCACATTATGTATTTTCTTCAGAGAAAGAAGTTCTTATAAGATCATGCTAATAGTTGAATGATACTGGGTTTTGGCTAAACACATCCCCTTTAATGGGTGGCTGCAGCTACCATAATGCCGCCTTCTGTTTGTTTACTTTTCAGAATAAAATAATAGCAAAGTGCAGCACAGATGGTCCAATGTCATCCAATGCACTTAATCCCAGGCAAAAATCCAGGAGGCCATTTAGGAAACAATGAGCAAGTTTTACTCACATTATAGATCTTTGAAGAAGTGCAAATATCTAGTTGAGTGGTGTACCTTAAATTTTGTAACAATAGACAAATTGTTTTAAAAGGAAATATCTTTAATCAGGATAAGATTCAGTGCAATATTTGAATCAATATTAGAAACGAGGCTTTAGCTTTGGGGAACAAATTATGTGACTCCTCCATTAAAATAACTCTCTAAGCAACGATGGGTACGTAAGAGATCCAGCGTCTTTCCAAACAAGGATTTTTTTTCCTTGTTTTTTGACCCATGATTTCTATAACATGGGGAAAATGAATCATATTTCAGCATTAATATGATATAGCTCTACTAGCAAGACAGTACCAACAATGGAGCCATTGATACTTTCAAAGTTAGGTAATAAAAAGGAAAAGGGGACTCTCCTGTTTGGATTCCAGTCAAATGCCTGAAAGTGCCATTGCATCTCAGAAAAAATAATCCTCACTTGCAGCTGATACCTAGTCATTTACCAAGGAGATGGGTCTGGGGCAGGTGGTAGTACAGGGATGTCCAAGACTGGAGAGGACCTGAGGGTGCAGGAATGATGTGCACCACTGCAATCAGCAAAGACAACCACTGCCAGTTCCGTCTGTAAAACAAACAGAAAACTCATCCTATTCCCCTTCCCTCTCCACAATTGCTTCCTATTTTTAAACTTAGCTTTGTTGCTGACTGCAAAAGAATGTAGTAATAACCTGAAATGACAAAATTCCTCATTTGATGGGTATATGCAAGCTTTGGAAAGCTGCCTATGTACCTAATTCCTTCTGACATGGATGGAGCGAGATGCCTGAGTGCCTCTTATCAGCAAGGTTTTCTCTTGCTGTTTTCACAGTCAGGTCTCTCTTCCCTGGCAACCCCTGGCAGTCCCCTTGTGTACCCCAAGAGAAGGGTTTGGACAGGCTGGCAAGGCCTTTTTGCTCATTCAGGACAAGCTGAACTGACTGGCACAGCCTCATCGCCACTCTGCTGGAGCCACTGTCTGCTGGCTGCAGGAGGGGTCTGCCCAGAGGGGACGCTGCATTGGGACATGTGGGGGTCTCCTAGCGAGCATCTCCTGCCTGCTATGTGCGGTGAAGGATTTGCAGCTGTGCTTGGTGGTCATTGACCATGAGGCTGTCACCCATGTTCTCATGGCACAGGATTTAAAAGAAACACCCTTTCCTCAAATTTAATGTCTTATCTTCATTTTGGTGATTGCTGTCATGAGGCCTAGCCAGTTATTTGCTCTCTGTGTACAGTTTGTTTTGGTGATCTCCTAGGCCCCGTGGTGTAACACCCTGTCATGTGAAACATAAGCACAATAATGCAGCTGTAGCTGTAAATCAGGGAAATTAGCAAGAGACCAGTTCTCTCTTGCACCATGCTTTGCAAGAAATCCATCCTGTGTTGGTCAAGCCTTTGCTTGGAAGACCATATGCAGTTGCTCCTGCCCATGGTGGAAGGTGGCAAGTGCGCTGTTCACTCAGCCATTCCCATGCGTGGAAACCTCGCACAGCCCTGTTTGTGTCCCCTCTCCCAGGAGGGGCGGCTGGTGCCCTTCCCGTCGGTCGCTCTTGTTTGCTCAGCCTAGTTTCTGGGCGGTATTCCCTCTGCTAATTCCAGCTGAAGTCACCTCCTGAGCTGACAAAGCTGGCCAGTGCACGGCCCTGCCCAGACTGCTGTCATTGCTCATTCCTCTTGCCAGAAAAATGCCTTTTTTTTTTTTTTTTTTTTTTTTATTTTCAGATTTGGCCAACCAATAAGTAAAAACTTTGTCTCCCAAGCAGAGGTGAGGTCATGCAGATACTGAGCAGAGCTGGGAGTCTGAATGAGCCAGTTATGTCAGCCAGTTAATAACTTCACTGTTATCATTTATTTGTCATTCATCCAGAAGAATCCAAAAGTGCTTTACATTCTTTACAGCCAGCTTACAAACTCTTCTTGCTAACAGGGGCACTTCACACACCGCTGAAAGCCTGTCACCCCTGGGGAGCAGTGCAGAGCCTGCTTGGTGGTGCCCTGCACACTGCTCCATCGGGGACAGGAGGCAAAGACCACGCACGGTAACTGAAGCAGCCAGGGAGTTTGGTGCCATGCCCAGGGACAGCCCAAGCGCCCACTCAGAAATTGTCCTGCAGCCCTGGGCTAAGGCTTCCCACCATTACAAAGTCCTGGAGAATTGGACCATCGTGTCGGGGCCACCGTCCCTACAGGACAGAGCTCTCTGATGCTGTGCGGGGACCCTGAACTTCACTGCCTGCAGGGCTTCTCAGCAACCTGGGCATGTGCTTAGGTACTTGGCTGTTTCTCAGTGAGGTTATGAAAATTATTATAGAAGAATTGGGTATCCACAATCACTTTCTTCTCATGTTAAATAGGGAAAATATCACTGTCTGGGCTACCTCAGAAATAGTTTGTATGGAAGAATTAATTCAGCTTTGCATGATGCTTTGAGAAAGGCTCAGAACAAAGTAGTGCATCCCCTGCCATGGTACATGTTACCTCCCCACATTTAGAGAGAGAGAACCTGCATGAGTGGGTACATGGTACATTAACTCCCCCACCCAAACCACAGCACAAAGTTTGTCCAGTCATTTGTGTGTCCCTCCCTTCTGGTACCTCTGCTCCAGGAACAGGTTGCAATATTTTCAGATGTGTCTGCAGTCCAAACCCATGCTTCTTTTCAAGAATTGACTAAAGACAGCTTTTTCTATGACAGGTGCTGGGAGTTTTTTCCATCCCCTGCCCCAGTATATGAATGGCTTATTTAGTAAAACAAGGTGGTGAACACTTGTCTGATGTTTTCACACTGCTTGTTGTTTCCCTGTGAGCTGGAAAATTGCTCGTTACAGCTCTGCGCGGCATTTGTGTGTGGGTCTCAGAGGACTCTGCCCTGAGAGTGGAGGGCTTGTGTCCCTTGGACCTTGCTGGTGGAGAAAGGGATGCTAAAGAGAGGAAGAGGGACACCCGCACTCTCTGAGGCCATGCGGACAACTTTGGGCCAGCTTCTCATCCAGCGCAGAGCCCTTCCCTAACACAGTCACTGACCCATCCTAGCTTTTCCCCTGTCCTCACACATGTCCCAGCTCACTACTACTCTTTTCCCCCTCCTTGCCCCTGGGAACCTCCCTGGCTTCCCCCAGCACTCACTCCATCTCTCAAAAGTTTTCTCACAGTCCTCTCCCTGAGGACCCATCCTGCCACTGCCTCCAAGAGCAGTTTCAACCACGCGGCTGTGAAGTCGTCAGTTGGCAATTCAGAAATGGTTGAACAGTTGAGATTTCCACACACCCCCACCCTCCCCACCCCCTGCCCTATGAAAGTAAGAGTAACTTGCATGGGTAAATACATGGTAAATGCATGGACAACAGCTACAGAGCTTGCAGCTATTGCCTGTGTTTCTGCAGTTCGTGGAAGGCAAGTCCAAGTCCTCTGTAATCTGTGACAAAATATCCAGAAGGCTTCAAAGCAAGTTTGAAAAACATCTGCATGCACTTTTCCTAATGACTCCTTCCTAGAAGGAAGGCCTTTACTCACTAGATGAGCTGGAGAAATCCTTATCATCAACATCAGTGATGCCTGAGGAACCACAATTACCCTAGGTCTCTTTTGTTGGTTTTTTTTTTGTTGTTGTTGGTTTTTTGGGGTTTTTTTCTCTTTGTATGCTAGTGGAAGTGCTCTAGATAATTGAACTCTGCTTTCCTATAACTTACTTTATACTCCTCTGTAAGAAGTGATACAAGAAATGGTGCGATAGCATTTGATTAGCAGTAGTGCTCTTGTTAATAATGATAATCAAGAACGGGTAGACAGTTCTTTGGGATTTGCCTCAGTAAATCTTTCTACTGTAAACAGTTCTGGGTCCTACCACGTGCTGTATCTTAAAGCTCATGAAAAAAACTGGCAAATATTTAGGGAAATTCCTAGAATTAATGGTGATAGAATTAGAGTTAATTCTGGAGTTAATAAAAAGTAAAAGTACCCATAGAAAATTCTTTGCTATTCTCTTTCTATTTTCTTTTTTTGTTTGTTTGTTTGTTTTTTTGTTTTTTGAGAAATGTGAATACCAACATTTTTTGGCTCACACAGGAAATATTTGTCTTGGAAAATGTATCTTGTATTCCCCTTTGCTTTTAGAGCCTGGACTCTCCTGCCACACTCTATTTCCTGTGTTGCATTACATTCTTCCCTGGGGGAAGTGAGCTGGTGTGATGGGATCACAGTTGCAATGCAACAAGGGAGATGGGAGATGATCTATGATATACCAGATATTTTTCTTGGAAGAAAGACATTTAATCAAAGCCATTTTCCATGAAAATATATCTTCAGAAGGGCATTTAGAGATTTGTAATTAATGTAATTAACCCCACGGGTCCTGCTTCCATTTCTGAAACCTGTTGGGAAGGAAAAAGGGTTGGTTTGGGCTGCTTCAGTGGGTTAGCAAATACTTGGGGTACAGTGGCTAATACTCAGGGAATTGTTGGATTAGGAAGAATTTTTAGTGAATTTTGAGTGGAAAACATATAGATTCTTCCTGTTGTTACAGTCTCCACTGTTTCATTTCTGTTTCCTGCTTCTTTGCTGCCAGTCTCTAACACAAAATCAGGACAGACTGGGGCACTGATGCCCACAGGTAGATGTTTGAGAGGAATCCATGTCAGTCCTGTTCTTTGGGTTCTGCCACCCTTCTGTCTCAGCCAGTGAATGTGCCACTCAACATCTCTCTGTTAGTTTTGCTGAAATGAAGAATACAGATATTGCAGGGATCACGGTATCTGTTGTTTCCCTCTAGATCTGTATATTTATTGTGGGTTAATCTGAAAGGAGAATGTCCAGCCTCAGTACACATTTCAACCAAGCTCTGTTGCTGAGTTTTGGTTTGTCTCTGCAGGGCAACTGCTGAAATCACAGCTACTTCCCAAACCTGCTGTTAAAAGCCACCGTAGGTGGCCACCTATGTCAGTACTGCTTCCAGATCTGTGAGATGTGTTATCTACACTCAGTACATCCAGTGGCTATTCCTCGGAGTGTGGCTGAGATACTGAAAGACAGGACTTCAGCCCAGATACACATGGATAAATGAGCCAACTGGGTACACTGCAGCCTTGTGAAGTTCAGCAAGGAGAAGCATGAAGTTCTGGAGCTGGGGTGGAATAAGCTGATCCATCAGTACAGGCTGGGCAGTGACAGGTTGAATGGCACCTGGATGAAAAGGACCAAGAAGTTACAGTGGATGCCAGGGTGAATAGTAGCCAGATGTGTTCCTGTCATGGATAAGGCAAGCTGGGCCTCCTGTTCAAGAGGTATGTAGAGAAACTGAAAAAAATCCAATGGTGGGCTCCAAGATGTTGGAACCTAAAGCATAGAACCTGTAAGGAGGGGCTGAGGGAACTGGGCTTGTTTAATCTGATGAAGAAGGAGGTGAAGGACTGATCTTATATCAGCCTACAAGTTCTTAAAGGACAGTCACTAAGACTATGGAGCAAAACTCTTCTTAGCTGCAGTAGATGATAGGACAAGGGGCAATGGCAACAAGCTGCAACACAGGTTGTCCAGGGTGGGCATTAAGAAAAGCATTTTCGTTGGTGCAGTACAAGAGGGGGTTGCCCAGGGAGGTGTTCAAATCACCACCCTTGAAGGTTTCCACCACATGGCTAGATGAAGCAGCAGTTGACCTGATCTAGTGCTGATAATAGGCCTCTTTGAGAAGGAGGTCAGACTAAAGACCCCCAGAGGTCCAACTGACATTTCTATGGGTCTATGATTCCCTCACAAACTCAGGTTTGGAGCTGAAAGTCAATTCTCCCATATGCATATGTGGGAGAAATCTCTGGGCTTCCCTGCCTCCATCCCTAGCACTGTGCCCCTTCTCCCACCCTGGACTGGCACCACCTGATACTCATCTGATGGAATGCCAAATCGGGTCTATGATTGCCTTCGGGTCAAGGTTAATTTAGTGGAAGTCATCAATTGCTTTCAGAATTTACTCCCTAGAAAGTTTTCTCTTGGTTAGATCTCTTACGCATCTTTGCCTGGTGGGAATCAGCAGGCCTGCGTATTTATCTTAATTCCTATTTCAAGCCTGGCTTTTAAAAATGAGTATGAAGTTCATTTGATCAGCCTAGACAATAGCTGCTGACTGGAAGTGGAGCAATCTCAAAGCCATCTTGTGCAATGAAACAGATGGGGCAAGTTGAACTTGAATGGGATTCGATGCAGGAAGGTGTTGAAGAGTGCTTGTTCCAGCTGCTCTGTGATTAATATTATGTTGATGCATGATGAATGCACAAAAGGGCAATATCACTCTAAAATACTTGCAAAAAGAAAACCCGTAGGCCCGTTGGTTTTACCTTCTTAATATTTCCAAGATGCTTTTCACTACTAGAAGCCACCTGTGCCTATCCATTATCAGAAAAACCTGCTTTTGATAGTGCCCTTTCGTTGGGCTTTAATATGTGAAAAGGGCATTCTGAATTTTTTTATTAAACAGATAAAGCTTCAAACAGCTGCTCCAGATGACCTGCAGACCCTGCAGCCTTGGCAAATTTCCTCATGCAATTTGCTAAGAGTGGTATTACCTGCAGTGCTGATAAAGGTCCCACTTCCAATCTGTTGTCAGTTAGTCTTTAAATCCCTGCCAAGACCTGCTATTGAAAGACTGCCTTTTTGTGGTCGGTCTCTTGGCATACCTAAGAGTAATGAATAAAAAAACTTTTACTTTAGCTGCTAAAACCCCCAAACTGCTTTTTCTTGATAAGTTAAGTCAAAGTCCAGCATCTCAATAGTAAGATCTTTGCATTCTTCAGCATCCTATCTACGAGCCATTTCTCATTTTATAATCAGCAAAATAAAATCTACTGACTGATTTGGTTTTGAGAAACAGCAGGGTAATTTGCTGCAAAGCCTTGAGTCCTGCATTTTCTTCTGAGTACAACTTATGTGAAAAGAAAATCAACCTGGATTAATCAGGACAAACACTTTCTGCATATGAATGTTCCATAAGTGATACACTTCCCTTCCTGGGTTTAAAATATTTTCAAGCTGAATTTGTGCCATTGTTTAACCTCAGTTGGCAAATAAGCACCACACAGCTGCTCATACACCTTCCCTTCTCCACCGAGTGGGATGCAGGACAGAACTGAGAAAAAAAAGTAAACCCCATGGGTTTAGATAAAGACAATTTAATAGGACAGCAAAGGAAGACAAAATAATAATAGTAATAACAAAAACAACAACAACAATGATAAAAGAATATACAAAACAAGTGATGCACAGTGCAATTGCTCACCACCTGCTGACCAATGCCCAGCCCATCCCCAAGCAGCCATCACTGCCCCCCAGCAAACTCCCCCCAGTTATATACTGAGCATGACATCATATGGTATGGAATAGCCCTTTGGCCACTTGGGGTCAGCTGTCCTGGCTGTATCCCTTCCCAAGCTTCTTTCTGGCAGGGCATGGGAAGCTGAGAAGTCCTTGACTGGTGTAAGCACTACTCAGCAACAACTAAACCATCAAGGCTTTATCAACATTCTTCTCATCCTAAATCCAAACCACAGCACTGTGCCAGCTACTAGGAAGAAAATTAACTCTATCCCACCTGAAACCAGGACAATTTGGAAATTAAAGTAGAGGCTGTGAATACTGATACAATAATGGGATGTAAAAAACCACAGTAGCCAACCTGATTTAAGAGACCTGCTGCCATTTAACTCCATTAGTAAATAGATCATACTCACCAAGACACAAAAGCCAAAACCAGATAACTGAAGTATCCAGTTCGGAGTGTAGAAGGATGAATCTATTTACATCTTTATTCCTGGACTGTAATAGATCTCCAGTGCCTTATTGATAGGTAAAACAAATCAAGAGAACTATTGATATAATTTCATTAGATAGTGGTGTCTGTGAATAGCGACTGATGGGCATTTTTTTTTAACCTTGAATATGTGGTGTCAAATGTAATATAGGTCACAAATCAAGTGGATTTCTTGTAAACCAGAAGTTCTCAAAAGTTTTGCATGCATCCACTTCCTCTCTTTTGTGTGATGCTTGTGCTTGCCCTCCCAGACTGATCAGCAGCTCAGTCCCACTGAGCTGGGGCAGGCTGGATGCAGGGTGAACCTCACACTCCCACCCTGCAGGTGTCTGCTGGCTGGTCTGCTGCCAGCAGTTAGGATCAACTAGCTGGTCCTTGGCTAGTCCAAGGTATGATTAAAATCAACAAATGGTGACTAGATTTCTTCAGGCTGCTGGCTGTTGTATCAGAATAAGGTAAGGAAGCAGAAACTGCTTCTTTGTATAAAACTGTAGAGGAACAAGAGCTAGAAATAAGAACTGTTTCCCATGCATCTTTTCAAACAGAAGATGCCTTACCTATGAGCAGAGTGTGGCTCAAGAAACAAAAATGAGACTAGACATCCAAATTTGATGAGAAGGCTCCTTAGTCAGCTCCTTATTTTGGGTACAGTTATGCAAGTAAATCACTACAATTAGCTGCTTCCATTCATTTCCTTTTCAAAAATAATTTTATAAGACATATACAAAAAAACTATAAACAGAGTTAAATCCAGTTGGTGGCTGGTCACAAGAGGTGTTCCCTGGGGACTCAGTTCTGGGGCCAGGCTTGTTTAATATCTTTATCAATGATCTGGATGAGGGGATTGAGTCCACCCTCAGTAAGGTTGCAGGTAACACCAAACTGGGCAGGAGTGTTGATCTGCTGGAGGGTAGGAAGGCTCTGCAGAGGGATCTGGACAGGCTGGATCAATGGGCTGAGGCCAACTGGATGAGGTTCAACAAGGCCAAGTGTCAGGTCCTGCACCTCGGTCACAACCCCATGCAACACTACAGGCTTGGGGAAGTGTCTGGAAAGCTGTCCAGCAGAAAAGGACCTGGGGGTGTTGGTCAACAGCCGGCTAAACAAGAGCCAGCAGTGTGCCCAGGTGGCCAAGAAGGCCAACAACATCCTGGCTTGTATCAGGAATAGTGTGGCCAGCAGGAGTAGGGAAGTCATCGTGCTCCTGTACTTGGCAATGGTGAAGCCGCACCTCAAATGCTGTGTTCAGGTTTGGGCCCAACCCTACAAGAAGGACACCGAGGTGCTGGAACATGTCCAGAGAAGGGCAACGAAGCTGGTGAAGGGTCTGGAGCACAAGTCTTAGGAGGAGCGGCTGAGGGAACTGGGGTTGTTTAGCCTGGAGAAGAGGCGGCTAAGGGGAGACCTTATTGCTCTCTACAACTCTCTGACAGGAGGGTGTTGGGTGTTGGTCTCTTCTCCCAAGTAACAAGCAATAGGACAAGAAGAAAGGGCTTCAAGTTGCATGAGAGCAGGTTTAGAATAGATATTAGGAAAAAATTCTTCACTGAAAGGGTTGTGAAACATTGGAACAGGCTGCCAGAGAGGTGGTAGCGTCACCAACCCTGGAGGTGTTCAAAAAATGTGTAGATGCGGTATTTTGGGACATGGTTTAGTAGGCATGCTGGTGTTGGGCTGATGGTTGGACTTGATGATCTTGGAGGTCTTTTCCAACCTTAATGATTCTATGATTCTGTGATTCTATGAAATTGGGCTGAAAAGGGTACAATCTTGACTGTGAAAAAGATTATACCTATCTAAATCAAGCAAGGGAGAAGTCTTTCATCACTTTACTAGGCTTGTTAATAACCAAAGGTGGAATTTGGATCTTAGCAGTTTATTCAGTTCCCAAAGTTTGTAGAGATAGGTGGTTTCTCTAATTGATTTGGGCTTTGCTGCCTCTCAAGCATGAGGTGGTGTTTGTTTAGCACAGTCTTGTCAGGCTGAGGCTGGCTTTTCAAATAAGTCAATAACAATGGTAATAAAATACTTTTCACTTCTAAATGTCCCTTCATCTGAGATGCCAAAGCTCTTTGAACAAGCTACATGCTTCTCACAATACTGAAATGTAGGTGTGGATTATTATCCCAGTGGCAGCAGCAGCAATCAGAACATGGGACCAGAGTGAGAAAGTGGTTTGCTCGTGCCGATGGCAAAAGAGGAAACAGGATGACAAAGGGACTGGAGCACCTCCCCTACAAGGAAAGGCTGAGAGAGTTGGGCTTGTTCAGCCTGAAGAAGAGAAGACTGAGAGGGGACCTTATCAACACGTACAAATATCTTAAGGGCGGAAGTCACGAGGATGGAAGCAGTCTGTTTGCAGTGGTGTCCAGCGACAGGACTAGGGGTAATGGGTGCAAACTGAAACATAAGAGGTTTCAGTTGAGTATGAGGAAAAACTTCTTTACTCTAAGGGTGGCAGAGCACTGGAACAGGCTGCCCAGGGAGGTTGTAGAGTCTCCTTCTCTGGAGATATTCAAAGCCTGCCTGGACGAAGTCCTGTGTAGAATGCTCTAGGAGAGCCTGCTTTAGCAGGGGGGTTGGACTAGATGATCTCCCGAGGTCCCTTCCAACCCTTGCGATTCTGTGTGTCTGTGTGAGTCTGGGGCAAAAGTTGCTGCACACACGGTGGAGGGGAAACCAAATGTTGTTCACCTGCAGATCCACTCTCCTCTGTGTGTTGGTGCTGAGATGATGGTTAGCTTTTTTTTCTGTCATGACCATTACACCAGTTGTAGTTATTTTTGTGATGTTGAGAACTCCAAGGCAAATACAATTTTCATAGGAAACAGCTCCTTTCCGAACGGGAAACATACATACTCAAGAGTGAGGGAGAAAACGAAAACGTTGATGGCTAACAAAAATAATCTGAATCCCCATCTCAAAGAGCCAAGCGCATCTTATCCTAAGTAGGACATCCATGCTCTTGGTTGTTATGCATGACTGCGTGCAAGCTGGGTAAGAAGGTACTTGAAAGAAAAGGACTATTTTCTCTCTCATCCTTCTCCTTCCCTCACCTCTACCTCTCATGTGACCTGCCAGCTGCCAAAGTGCTTAAACTCCTCTACAACTTGGATTCTGGACTGGTGAAATGCCAAGAGAGTTGTCACAGCCCAAACCAATATTGCATTCAGTACATAAACTGTGACTTTCAATGCAAATCAAGGTAAACTGAACATGTTCTAAAGAATTTAATCTGGTGAGACTGGGTAGACTGAGCAGAAGCTTTTGTACAAACACCCCCACTACCGTATGTGGCTGTGATGGTGGTGCTGGAGCACAGGGTGCGTCCAAACCCAGCAAGAACAGTTGGGCAGCACAAGTCCTGTTGCATGATGCTGTCTGCTGGTCTGGGAAAAAGGCATCACCATGCCAGAGATCCTGTGGTCTGTAGCTCCTGTGTTGTCTGTCCACATTGCTGCCTACAGTCAGACTGCAGGTAGGGCGCAAAGCCGGCAGGGCTGGGGTGTTCTCGGTTCTGCCTCGCACCCACCCAGATTGCAGGAAGAGGCAGATTGGAGGCTGCAAGGCACAGGAGACACTGTGGCCCACAGTCTCCAGAGCCTGCTGCAGTTTACACCATGGTGACCTCTGAGACACCGTGTCTGACGGGATGGATCATAGACAGTGAGCAAGCCCAGTCCTGAGACAAGCCTCAAACCAAGCTTAATGAGCCAAGTGAGAAGCTTGCTCTGTGTTGCTGTATCTTGAAGTAGCTGAGAACACAGCTCTGAAAGTGCAGCTGATACCAGCGCCCTTATGCCAGGTGGGCTTTGCATTTCTCACCCTGAGCTTCAGTTGCTAGGAGTCCAGGAATAGGCCACCGGCAAGCATGAATGGGTGGTGGAGGAAGATCAAGCCATCCCTCCTTCCTTCACCAGCGCACTGACAACCATGAGGTTTTGAGAGTACCAGGCTTTGCTGTAGCCTGTCCAAACCTGCAGATTATTTTCTGGTCTTCAGCATGGTGGGGTTACTGGTTTATATTTGTTTTTAGTTTAAGAGGAAAAGGTAGGAAAAGTGGAGCAGAGCTTAACTACTCAGTGAGTTGTTTGCTATTACTTTTCAGCAGGTATTAAATCCATTTGGATTTCCTACTAACTGGAAAACACCGTCTGTTTCCCAGTGTCATCAGGATGCTTCTGGATTTTCTCCTCTAATGGCAATTATCTCAGTGGAACAGCAGTTTCCCCCCCTCCCATCTGTGCTCTGCGCTGAAACAAAGAGGAAACTGGTGTCTGCTTGTTTTACGCGGCTTGACCCCCAGCCTACAATTTTTATGATTTGTGTGGCAGTGAAAGGCAAAGAAAGGGGAAAAAAAGCAAGAGCACAGGGAAGACAAGGAGAAAGAAACTTCATTTTTCCCAAGCTGCCCCAGGACTGACCGCAGCTCAGTTAGGGCTGATTTGTGGCCATCGAGTAAGCGAACACAAAAGCTTCAGGGAAAGGCACAAAAGGCTCTCCTTCGAGATTGACAGCTTGTTAAGGACCATTATTAATACAAGTTCAACTTAAATGACAGGGTCACCTATATGATGCTGTTTGGGCTCCCTGCCCTGGTCTCATAGCATCTTGCCACATTTTTGTTGAGAGGGTTTATCTGACAGGCACATAACCCTGAGTTAATCAACATTTATCCTCAGTTATCTGAATTTATAGACTCTGCACTAACTCATCACTGACTGAAAGGACACCACGCTCACCACTATCTTCCCTCATCTTTAGTGGAAGGAGGAGTCATCTGGATAAGAATCTGCTTTTTGTTTGAACTTTAAAAGCCACATTTCATTGAGAAAATGAAATCTGTTAGTGGTAAGGGAGTATATGAAAAGTATTACAGCGGGCTATTATTTAAAGGCATTTCTGAGGACATTGAATATAGCAGCTGTGTCCTAGGGATCCTGCAAACCAGGATGATGACTGATCTCCTGCAGGACCTGACAAATGGAAGAACCATTCCTCGTCTCCAGAATAGTAGGAGCATGGCTTAAGAGAAGACAATTTACCAAGGGAGAGTGAAATAATTTAGTTTAACATTTTCTGGTGTTAATTGACCCCTTGCAAGGTCCCAATGTAATTACCCTTATTTTATTGCCTCCTTTTTGTGAAGCACTTTAGTAAGACCATTACAGAGAAACTTCAATTAAATTAGACATTATCATTTTGAAACATTATAGATGAAATTTGATAAGCATCCTATGTATGGGAGAGATAAAGAATGGAAAAAGGTATGTTTTTTCAAGCAACACAATCTATTATTTTGTTATCCGAGGCCTCCCTACTGACAGTTCCTGTTAAAGAGCAAGACATTAAGCGCTTTTTTTTTTTTTCCCTGCTAGAAACAACTGAAGAAGAATGGCTGAACTGAGCATGCACCTTCAGTGTCTGGTTTAGCTGGTCCATGATGCTCCCTTGCTTCCCAGCAGCATCCCAGGAAGGGGGCATATGGGAAATGGAAAGTTAAGGGTGAGGTGACCTAGTCCACCTCCGTCCCACTTTGTCCCTTGCTAAGAAGCTGTGCAAAGCCTCTGACTCCGGCACATCAGTAGCAGCAGAGGACTGCTTAACTTAACCAGCCTGTCCTGGGGTTTTACCATCTCTCAGATTTTGCATGAAAACAATCCTTGTTTTAGAGTACTGCTTCTTTTGTCCTTCAGAAACCAATACTAATTTGAATAAATAGTAAAAAGAGGTGACAGGGCAAAGACAAAAAAGTACATAAAATGTTCAGCAGATGTAAATCAGCATGAATCTATTGACTTCACTGGAGCTACACCAGTGTGGAAAAACGGAGGTTATCATCACCATTATCATTGAGAATGTGGCATTCTTTTTGGGAGAAGTTTTATCTGCAGCAGCTACTCTTATTCCCTTTTTCCTGCTCAGCGCATACTTGTTTGGCATTTTATTGTCATCTCCTCTGAAATAATCAAGCTTTTTCTCTTTTAAGTTCTGAAGTTAAGCATCATGCAACTTTAACAGTGGTCAGAGTCAGAGGCCACTGGCATCCTGTGACTCTTCCATGCTGTTTGTGTATTAAAAGAAAATCTAAGAAACTAGGACAATTTGCTTAAAAAAAAAAGGTTGTGTGAGTTTAAGGCTGCTCAAGGGCAACCTTAATTTATGTGCCAATAAGTTACACAAATATTTTCTCTACTATTCAATTAAGAACAAGTAGTTTCCCTGGCAACGGCCACATTACATGGAACTTACCCGAGCTCTGAGTTCCAGCAGAGTACTTTCCCTAAGAAAGGCACATACTCATCTATCATGTAAATGTCTAATTTGTACATGGTTTTGAGAGAGAGGGGAGAAAATGGAATTTCCAGCAAATTAACGCAGCCCTTCTCGTTTTCTTGAGTCAGATCCATGCTCTTTTCTGTAGTTTTTTTCTGCTTTTCATTTATATCATAATCATAACTTGCCTATTAAAGCTGTAAAAAAGTAGGATTGTGAGCTGGGTGTACTAAAGACAGCAGAAGGAGGGCAGGCTGCCGGTGAAAAGGATGGTTGGGGGGTCTGGTTTAAAAACAGGAAGGTGGCAGTCTTCTTCCATGCAGTGTGGCTACTGAAAGCGTGCTCTGTGGTTCAGTTATGACGACTGGTGATTAGTCCTTCTGTGGGCAAAAAGAAAGGATCTCAGTCTGATTACACATCAAATAGCTATTTCCTTTTAAACTATCACCTTTCTCAGTGCTGCGATCACTCTGCCCCACAACCCTTGCCTGGCTGCTGGCTCTTTGCATGCAGGTCCCGTGGGAGGCGTGTGGGCAGCAAATACCTGGGAGCAAGCTGGGGATCTGCTGGGCTCTCGCTGTGCTAGGAGCCCTCTCACCCTCCTGAGGTATTCCCCAAAACAAACTGAAAAGCTGCAGTCAGAGCCAAGCCTAAACATCATCCCTGGGTATGGAAACAGGCAGCTCTGTAGCAAGGGGGAGAGCGTCCCCCACCTTCACTTTGGAGGGAATGCCTTGTTCCCTTTCCATACGCTCCGGCTCTCCTCCTGGTGAAAGCCGCGACAGGCTTCCCCTGGAGAGTCCTGGCTCTGCTCTCCCATTTGCATAACCCTGCCATGGAAAATGGATTTGGCGTTGTCAGATTTAATCTCCAAGGGAATGTTTCTGCAAAGCTGGAAGAAAATCTGTCCCACTGCTTTCATCCCATGGCGTACATTCAATCCATAAGTCAATTTCAGGTTTTTAAGATGTTATTCTATGGCTTTTCCCCCCATTCCTGTTGCCTATCGAAAGCATGAAGCTGGAATTCATTCTTCTGAGCTGTTTGCAGCTCTCTACTCTTGGAAGAAGACTCTCATTAACCACTCTTCAAACTTTTACACTCTTTGAAATTGCAGATACTCCTTGTATTTGAAGATCTCTCACAGGAAGACAGGGTCCTTTCCATTCCCTCTGTGTTAGTGGGAATTTTGCTATAGAGTTCAACGGTGGCAGAATGCTGCAATTTCTGTGCTTATTCCACTTTCCTCCCGTCTGTCTATTTGCTTTAGTTCATTAGATACAAAAACTAAAGGAATCAGGTTTAATCATATCTTTTATCCTTTGCACACCCAAGTTCATGTAGGATTATTTAATAGACTTATTATGGTGACACTTTTCCTATTGAACTGCATTCTGCTCTGAAAAAACAGCTTTGCAAAATCCTTTGCTTGCAGTTAGCAATTAGATTAATTATTTCCTGTTTTACAAGTCCCTAAGGTACCAAAACCCAAAGATAATATGTAATCACACTGCTCCCATTCCAGGTCAGTGGGTAGGTGTGATTGTGATGAAATACATGTTTCCTCTTACTCCTATAAAAAGTACAAGGTTGGCTGTTTGGTGGCTAACATTAAGATTTATGTATTCTGTCTTAATTTATTTCCTTTAAGTGCCTGAGCATTGTAAATGATGTGACAGACAAACACATTCTCATCATGTAGTGGCTTTATCTGGCTCTGCTCCCCTCCCTCACAGCATTTAATTGCACGTGCCCTTCAGTCGGCCTATTCCCCCCTTAGTTACATGCTGTAACATATGAATATTGCTGTCTCGCTGGCTGCTTTGGAGGCTGGGAAATGAAAAGTCACTGCAAAGTCCCCTCATCTGTGAGCAGACAGCGCAGGGTGAGGCAGGAAACACAGGTCACTGTCTGTTGCTGTGTGTGCAAACAAGGTCTGATTTTTCTTTTGTCCAGTGGGAGCTGACATATTTTTGCTAACTTTGGGGCATTTTTTCCTTGCCCTGCTAACTCTCAGTGAGCAGCTGCTGCAAACTGGGATTTTGCGAGCTCAGGAGGTGTGTGGATCTTTCCCTCATTTTCTGGGGATGAGGCAAAGGCAGCCCAGGATGGGCATGGTGGCTCACAATTAACCCATTTGCTTGAATGTGTGAGACTGTGTAAATATCTTGCTGTTTGTTTTTTTTTTCTTCCCCAGTATTGTAATGACGCTAAGTTACCTGGTGTATTCATCAAATACTGTACTGTGATCCTGCACCAAAAAGCAATAACTTCTAAGACCCATTTTGAAGTAGATATTAAATATTGCCCTGCCTCCTTCGAGTTAAATTGTTTGACAGCATCATGGGGACTCATAAAAAACCTGGTTTGTCTCTTCAGCTCCTAAACTCATCATATCCTTCCATGGTGCTCTGAGCCATTCAGCCATGCCATTCTCATAAATCTGGACATATTTTTTAATCAAAATCCCTCTGACATACTGTAAACTCTCCTTCCTTCAGGTCATATAATACTCCAGGCCACAACACTGAACATATTGAGCAATATCCTGGAAAATGCTTTCCATATCCCTTTCATACACTATCTATTTTTAAAAGGAAAAGTTATGGTTGGGCAGCAAAAAGATGTGACAAAAAACATCATTGTGTGTAATGAGGTCATTAAAATGACATGCACACAAAATAAAAATCCCTCTGACCTTGCCCATCAAAGGGAGATTAACTGAAGTATTTTCTTAATGCCAGTATATTCTTAAATGCCAGAAGAACACACCTATATGTTTCTTGATATAGACAGTGCAAAGTCTGCTCACCTCTGGTCAAATCCCATCCATCTAGGCCAGTGTCTCTAGTGGTGTTCAGAGACAGTAGACAACTGACCAACACATCCAGACATAATAAGATTCAGTTATCCAGTGCTGGAGATAAACCCCCATATGGACAAAGTGAAAACCACCACTGCTCCATGAACTTCACAAAAGTACAAGATTTTATTTGAATCACAGCAAAAGAATAATTTACAAATGGTTTGACCTTGGTTTATGATGCCTTTCCTACTAAAAGCTTGAAGTTAGGAAGAATGTAAAGGATGAGAGAGCATATGATAGCTCTGTAATGAGCTAGGTGTCATTTCTGTGAAAATTTCTATTTAAAAGATGACCTCCCAGCTCTGGTCCTGAGCCTTCTGCTGCCAATGGGAGTCCCTCCCTTATTTTGAAGAACCCCCTTAAAATGTCGAAATGTTAGAGCATTTCAACAGACATGTGTGCCACAAGCACAAAAGCAGTCATACCATTAATCATTTCCTCTAAAACTTTGTTTTCTGAGGAAGGAAAGTAGCGTGTAATTATTTATTTTTCTGACAGAGTTAAATAGGTGACTTAACTTGCTTGTTGCACCTGCATTAATTATTCAGCTGCCTAATACACTACATCTATTTTCAAGACAGCGTACTGTGCCAATTCTTTTTGATGCAGTCCTCATGAGTACAGAAAGCCCATACAGCAACCCACAACTTGATCTACTAGTTGTAAACAGAAACTTTTTGGAACAACTTCCATGAGCCTGACAATGACTGCATTGATCATCTTATTGAGAGAGGGGTCTGCTCTTTTACATTCACAGAAATAATGGAAAAGCGGTGTGTAGGTAAGAAGCTACATGCAAAAGTACAGAGACCAATGAGCTTTTGGCCCTCTTCTCTTTGGGAGCAAGGCACAGCTATTTCCTTCATACAAATGTATCCCCCAGTCACTTCAGTGCCACCCTATTGCATTTTTCGTTGCAGTGGCATATGATGTAACTGAGAGCCGAGTTTGGTACAATGTGCTTTGTTCAGCCATCTGCCAAATTTAATGAAGTGATAGGGAATCTTTTAAGCTGGATTTGGCGTGCATCCTATGATTAAATGGGGGAAGTGCCCTTATTATGTGTTAGATGTGCTTTTGGGTAAAGATCAGATTTGCTTGGTTGGCTGAATTCAGGGTATTTTGCCTTTCTGACTCCATCAGATCCAATAAAAAAATTCAGAATTATTTTGTGCTCCTTTCATTTTGAATGCTATCTTTCATTTTGATGGCAGCAAGCCAAATTCCCTGCATGCCTTACTAGCCTTTAGTTAATGTTCTTTATCTTTTGACTTCTCCTGATTTCTATCATTTTGAATTGGCCTCTTTTGATTTCATGAGAAAGGCCATTTGCTCCAGAAACCAACAGACTGCATGAAGATCTATGCCTCTGCTAGCCACCTGGAACCGGTAGAAACAGGTTTCTTACTGGAATTTCCTCTTGCAATAGGCAAGTCAATACATTTAATCTGGATGTTGTTGCTCCAGAGGCTTGTGGAGGCAAAGGTACAATATTAACAATTTCTTCCACTTTTGGGTGACAGCTCAGAACCTCCCCAGGGCAGAAAACCTTTGCTATTTTAGCAGTACTGGAAGAAGAGTGTGGTGGAGGAAAACCTCAGACACTAGGAAGAACATATTGTATTGTGCCATTGTGATGATAGGGTCTGAAGTCCTCAGCTGAGTTGATAGCCCTGTTTTGTCAGGCATTGTAGAAACACTGGGTAAGAGATACAGCCTTCAGGGACTCACTACTTGACCAGGAGAGGCATGGATACCAGCTGTATGTGGGTTCAAATTCAGATTCAGTTTCATGCCAGAAACATGACATAGATACAACTGGAAAAGATGAAGACTATTGTTGGTGTCACGTGGAAGTCTCCAACAGAGCAAGGAGCTTCCCTCAGGTACCCAGACTTCCAGTCTGCTGCCCGGACCAGAAGAAAGTCCTTGATGCTGCAGTGATGCTAGCACCGCTGTCCACAGGCGGACAGGCTGTTGGGGAGCACCGGAACAGCACCCATGACCAGCAAAGCGGGTTGCACTGGAAGCTCAGTTTGCAGCCACATTTTATTACCTGGGGAAGGGACTGGAGGACATTTTAATCAGGGGAGGACAATCTGATGAGCACTGGTCATCAGGTTCATGACGAATTTTGCTTGTGTAATATGGGAGTGCGACTGGTATGACATGACTTCAGTGGAGTGGAAACACTGCCACGCAATGCGGCTTGTTTTCCGTTATGCAGCCGGTATGATTGGGTCTTTTGTTGCCCTTTGGGGGCCCAGTCCCTTTAACAGCAGCAGAGGAAAAGTCCAATTTTATAAAGTAACAAAATGAACTGTTTTCGGTTATGCAGCCGGTATGATTGGGTCTTTTGTTGCACTTTGGGGGCTCAGTGTCTGAGCTGTGTTGTGCTGTTCTAGCTGCCGCTGCTGCTGGTAGCAGGCACTTCTCTTCCCTGGCCTCCATCTTGTCCAGAGCTGCACAAAGAAGCCTCAGACTAGATGGATGAGATATAATGGTTTTTATGTTATTCAAGACGGTGAAAACAATGATCTTACAGGGTGTTTCCCTTTCTTACGTGACTGTTTTCGCATAAACTTTTCCTCAGACTTGACAGGCATAAGGGCCTTGTGCAGCTGGGTTTATCACTGTCCTCCCAAGCATAAATATGGTTTCCTCTGGAGAAGGGACGTAACAGCACTGGGTGGTATAGGTATTTCTCAGGCTAATGACAAAGTGGCAATGTCACCAGTGCCGTAAGAGGTAACATCTGAGGAGGCAGCAGTAGCTAATGGCCAAGGCAGGTTAGGTGAGGATAGCTTGGTGCTGAGCTGGTGCTCTGCGAAGTGACATCTCTATTTTGCATGGGAAGCCCCAGCTGGAAGAAGCAGCCAAGTCCACAGAGCACATGGGCAGGGGCAGAGGCTGGTGAGCTGCCCCCAGGTGAGCCAGGTCAGACCTGGAAGCAGTGCAGTCACTGCTGAAGGCTGTTATCACTAACAAGTCCCACGGGCAGGCACCACCGTGCTCCACAGATGCTGCTGTGGCACTTCCAGGCTTGAGCTGATGCACCATGCAGAGGTTTGCCGCCTCTCGCCCTCCAGCCCTGCGGGCTCCCAGGAACCTCTGCAGGATACTCCATGGGACAGAGCAGGCATTTTCTGGGTGTCCCAAGTCTGGTAGCACGCAGCTGCTGGATGGGCAGCTATCGTGTCAACCCAGCGAGCACGGGTGTTCCTCTGTGCTGCTTAGACAAAGGAAATAACCAACAGTCTCTTAAAATTAAGTACAGGAAGGGACATTTCTGAATCAAGTCAAGATAACTTTGTAGCTCCTTGCCAGATTTTGCATGTCCTAATAACGACAGACTGAGCACCTCAGATGAGGAAGGGACCAGATACAAATGAATTTACCAGTGAGATGCAGGCAGTTGCTGTACAGATAATCCCTGTTCCCTTTCCCCTTCCATAGCACCGGGAGTCTGTACATTCAGGTACAGGCCAATGGCCCATCTTTGCCTGCTTGATCCTGTACATTGGCAAGACAAAGGCAGAAATCATAAGGGTCATGCATTATAACAGATTGAAACTTTCACCATGTGACTGACATGGAAGGAGGGACGCAGGGCTCAGATCTCTCTTCCTTAGCATCAGGGCTGTGTCTCCCTGTGAAAGAAGCCACTGAGACAAATTGCAGTGTACGGTCAGGACAGGCTGAATCACACCCGTAATTTTTTCACTTGGTAGGTGAAGGAAACACAGACAGTTTCAAAAAAACAAGGGTCAGTGTCTGCCTCTGCAATATGATTTTTCCACTGGCAAAAATGCACTTTCACCTCCAGCTCTACCTATCTTTTTGTGTAGCTGCATTTACATTGATGGGTTCTGGGTGATCTGGGGAAACTGTCCTATGCCAGTGGCATGGGGATGATGGTGTATCCCCTGGGGGCTGTGCCTGGCAGTGGGAAGGAGAGGGGACCGGCAAAACCAATGACACGGGCGCTGGTAGGGGGCCTTGCCCACACACAGACAAAAGGGGTTATACTGGGCTGGTTACAGGGAGGCAACGATATGCCAGCCAAGACTCCTGGCAAGGATGAAACATAGTGAGCTGTCATGATTAATAATAGAGTTTAATCCTACACTGTGAGGCATAAAATAGATTCAGAGCCTGCCGCGTTACTGATGCACTAGAAACGCTAGAAATGGTGGGGATGTGCGTAGGGTTTCCGGGTAGTGGCAGAGCTGGGAGAAGGACAGACATTTCAGCACACTGCTACCTGTGATGTAAGGCTTGAAGGCTGTGCTGCTGTTGGACCCAGCTTCAGGCATCTGCCAAGAGCAAAGCCCGCGAGCACAAGGTGACAGACCTACTGGGCTTAGCAGTTGCACTGCTGCCATCAATCTGGTCCCATCGCAGCAGGCAAACCCTTAGGGTTGGAGGAGCTTAGGCTCGTACACTGCTGATGTGCACTATGAGATGTGAACTCTGTAAAACCCTTTTCCTTATTTTAGCTATTATCTTTTCTCTTGATCTGTTACAATAACACTGAAGGTTGCAGAGCCTTGCACCCCATCCAGCCCCACAGCACCTCTTCCAGCAACTGGCTCAGTCTTAAAACCAGAAGAACTACAGAGAATATAAGAAAGAAACCTGCGGTAAACAGCAAATTGGATTGAAGTTTTGAGGCCTAGGTTAGTGAATCAGAAACTAGTCTTTGCACCCAAACCCCTCCAATTTCACTGCCTTTTGCTTTCACAGCTCTCTCCTGAGGGTCACCCTGTACTGCACACAGGCAGGACCCAGAAGAAGGGAAAATGGCTGCAAAGTCTTATTGTGAAGTCAGCCACTGAGACACGAGAATTTCTGTGAAATCTCTCTGAAACCAATTTTAACCAACACATTCCTAAATATCTGACAGCTAAATATTTTCCAGTTGATATTATACTCCAAAGTATAAGCTTTACCACATACAACTCAGACTTATTAAACACTTTTATTGTTCCATTTATCCATTCCCTTCTTTACTGCTAATTGAATACGTTTCCATTCACATTCTCCAAACAAAAAAATTGTGCTTGGGTCCCCTAGAGGTATTATAATTCCAGCCTCCAGAAATGGGTGCATGTTAGCTCAGACTGTCTCTGAATTCAGGTGTCCTGACCACAGGTTTATACTGACACTGGCAGTAAGTGGTTTATAAGAACTTTTACTTTTGCTACTGTAATCTTTTTGCTTAATTTGTGGTGCATAGCCTAGCCCATAAGCATTTGAGTTGTGATGAACTTCTCTACAAGGATTTAGACAGTTGTTTAAAATAATCTTTGCTGCCAGCTGAAGAACTTTGGGCATAGGTTGTACAGTATTTCATTCATATAGTGTAACTTCTTAAAAAATAAACTTCCCTCAGAAGAATTCTCGTGACATCTTGCAGCCACATCCATGCTGCATAAAATAAGATGCAGAAGTGGAGAGCCTAATGAGCAAAAGAAAAGCCCTGGGGAAGTCTCCCCTATGAGTTGATAATACCTATCTATAAACCCATACTGCTGCTGATTTGGGGTTTTTTGTTTGCTTGTTCAAATGTGTAACCATTAGTTATTGCATAAAAATATGTCATTTCATCCATATAGTTCAGTGTATAAACACACAGTACAGGGACTTTTCCCTACCTCAGGGATTAGCAGTAAACCAGCCTATTGCTTCCTTTGAATTCCTTACATATATTTGTGATATTTTGAGTACAACATTATAAAAAAGATCTTTTATAATTCTGTATTCTTGTGAAAGGGATATATATATATACACTGCAGTCTCTTAGGAGGAAACAGTTACTTTACAAGCACAATCACATTTTAAATGTGAATATTTCCAAAGATTTTTATTTTTAACCATGCTCAGATGTTTCAGGCTCATCAAAGAGGGAACATTGTAAGCAATACCAGTTCAGGGCAAAAGGAACACAAACCAAGGTCTGAGTACAAAAAATTTGGGGGTTTTGTTTCATTCCTACATTGTTAATTCAATTTAAAATTTTGTTTCTACTAATTTGAGACATCTCTGAAGCTAAATTTCAGCCCAGAGCATTTTACAAGGAAATGATTAGGCCTTACAGTGGAAACGCTGGACAAGCACCTTTGAGCTCCACTCAGAAAGGGCCATGCATGGGGAAGGTGGGGAACGCAGCAAAAAACAAGTCCCTGCCATGCCTTTGGGATTTTCTCCATCTCAGGTTTCTGTATCAGGGATAATCCCTTGGAGTGCTGCGAAAATGAGTTACTGATGGTGAAATTTCTATGACTGCCTAGAGGGGTTACTTGCTTCAATCCCACTGACCGTAATACAAGTTAGGCTTTTAAATCCTTGAAGTGCTTTTGAGAAACCAATACTGAAATGTGTGCAAAGGTTATGAGTTCAATTCAAGGCTGCTTTGCAAGTACTGGGAAAGCACGGTCCCAGCATCCACTACTGGCAATTTAATGAGTAATATCCTGAATATCCCCACTCATTTCAGCGGTGCCCCCTGTGTCGTAACGAAGACCCAATGAAGCTTCCCAATGAAGACTGACATGCACTCTCTGCACCTTCTGCTTGGGTCTGATGCCACATTTCCCTCTCTGAGTTTTTTGGCCAGAAAGAACAAAGTGAGAAATTCAGAGAGGCTTATCAAACTCTGTGTGTGGCACCAAGGACTGCAACTTAAATCCCTGCCACACAGACACGTTGAGAAAGGGAGCAGCTGACTGTAACCTTTTGAACTTTCTGAGAAAGTCAAGTATTGCCTCACAGCCTAGTGTTTCTGTTTGTCCCCTTGGTAGCTGTTTATGTTCTTCTCTATGGAAAAAGCAAGATGTTTCAATCTTGAGGATTTTTTTATATGTGCTTCTGAGTTGCCCCACTGCACAAATAAACTGTGTAGGTGCTTTGTGATCAGAATAATCTCACATGATCAGTCATACATTGTTCTCTTGTCAACAGCAGCCATCTAGGACCAGCCTTGTGTCCTGGACTGAATCCAGAATAAACAAGCACCCTGATGGAAATGCTCCATAAACACCCAGAATCTGGAGACATTCTTAACTTGCAGGATGCCAAGTTTTTCTTTATGGAAAGAAAAAACCTATTTTATATGACATAAGGCCATTTCTTGGATGAAAGATTTAGATATGGAAAATTTCAAATTAGTTTATGAAGAAAGTTTGGGAGTTGTGTTCAGGTGTTTAAAAACTACTATTTTATAAAAACACCATTCTTTTCAAAATACTGGGTAGGATACACGTCGGGCGAAATCTCTGATGGCGTAAATGAGAAAATACACTGAAGCTAAGGAGGCTGGTTCTCATTTGCATCCTTAGATATTATGGTCCCCTCATATTGCTCAGAGGACTTAGAAAATTTATGATTTTAGCATTACACCTCCTTCCTCACAGTTCTTGGGAGGCATATGGCTCCTTGTCCCATACAGCCAGGTTATGGCATTCCTTTTCACTTCAGGCACAGCTGTCGTAGATAAAGCCTACAGCAGTTGTGCTTCAACAAGCTCCTTTTCCATATGAAATTGTCTATAAATGACTTTCAGTTTCAATTAAAAAACTAAAATCAAACATCACTTGCTCTGGGATCCATGACATTAATGTGATTGTGGGACCCCTACCTTGCAGGGAAGGGCCTGATAGGATTTTAAACCAGCTTGCTGGGTTTTTTTTTTTACTGACCTGCAGGCTCCTGGTGGAGATGCTGAGGATCTGCCCCAGCAGATGCAATGCACTGCTACTGCAGTTGGTCCTCCAGCCAGTGTACCCAGGGCTGGCTCAGGACCTCTGCGGAGCACTTGTGTTAAATTGAACAGGAATACCCAGAGTGGCATAGACCACCATTGATATGCATAATACATTTTGCACCTAAAGCTGTAGATTAACGATCCCCTGGAAAATAATGAAATACATTATTGAAAAGCGTATGATCATGGGAGCAAGATGAAGCTGTAAAAACACTGGTGTCCTTTAGTGCTGACCTACCAAAGGGCAGTACTGCCATCACAGGAATGAGTGTTTGGCCCTTAAGTTTTTTGCTATAATAGCGCACATGGCATTTCTTATAATCCTTCTGCTTCTACCAATGCTTCTCCCCAGAAACTGCCAGCATTTAACAGCACAGGTTCATATCTGACAAAGGGATCTCTACCTACTCTCCAGTATTATCCCATTTACGGAAATTGCTGCTTCTCCATAAAATCAGTAGTGAGAATACTTCCTCTGAGAAAAACATTTCCATCCTCAAACTGCCCAGGGGAGGAATTAAAGAGAAAAGTATATACATCACAACAGGATATACTCCAGTGTGTTATTGCTATTTCAGTATGCAGGCCTTTATCTCTGTTCCTGCCTTTCCACTTGTTGCTGTTCATTATCTTTCCCCTTGCAACGAAGCTCCAAGTCATTTCCACACTCTCTCTTCAGCTGAGAAAGGAGAGATGCTGGCAAAGAATTATATTAGTGTGTGGAAGGGGGAATTCTCCTACTTGGGGTTATGCCCTTAGCAAACCATGTTGTAACATCTGTATGTTATTATGCTGCAAAGCCTCTCACTCTGCTGCTCTTCTACCCCCAAGAAAACCTCCCAGCTGTCCTGCAAATTTGCCCTATTTATATATTTGATTTGATTAAAACTATAAAAAGTACTGGTTGAAATGGTTGCATTCAAATACTTATTTTTGCGCAAACCCAGTAGTCAACAGATAAGTTCTGGGGGAGGAGAGAATAGCTTTGACAGAAGGAACTGTGACACCCATGAGGGGCCAGATGTAGCAGAAACATCTGAGGGGTAAGACGAAAAAGAAACAAGAGCACTGATGCACTCCTTCCTCTTTTTCTTCTTTCTGAATTCTGTTTGTAGAAGTAAAAGGGAGCAACCAGGGCAGTTATCACTGTGCCAGGTCCTGGCCTGACAAACTAGCGTGGGTTGGGGCAGTCGCTGTGTCACACGAGTCACTGGAATTTGTACACAGCGTGGGCGAGTGCAAGCGTGAGCTCCCATGTCTGCTCCCCTTTCCTCTGCCCATGTGAATCTGTACCTGCACCAGTCACAGCCACAAAGGCATCGACATTTTTCAGAGGAAGGGTGGAAAGATGGGAGTGTACGACTGCCTGATTTTAGATGATTGTGGTACTGCCAACATTTGCTCTTTGTAGAAAATTAAAAATGTTGTTTTTCAGTCTGGAGTTTGGGGGCGGGGAGGGGAACTGCAGTAGAAAGTCTCAGGCTGAGTTTCCCTTGCTGTTTGTAACAAGGGCTGGCGTGCACCACGGTCTGGCAGGGATCCGCATGGTACCAGGTGTCAGCCTGGAGGCTGACAACGCATCAGTACAGCAACCCATGAGAGCGGAACAGGTGAGATAAGTCATCTCATGATCCCATGTAGACATTCAATGGCAAGGAGATATT
The DNA here is from genome assembly GCF_000687185.1 of Egretta garzetta. NCBI lineage: Eukaryota > Metazoa > Chordata > Aves > Pelecaniformes > Ardeidae > Egretta > Egretta garzetta. Next base: position 1,289,828 of record NW_009258629.1, read on the forward strand.
TGGCATGAGTCGTATTCACGTAAAATGCAAGAACAATCCACAGTTTAATATGATAGCACTGATTGTCCAAATATTTTTAGGCTAGACCGTCTTTGTTGCAAATGCAAAGGCAGGGCTGGAGATCACGGCTTTATACAAGGTTTGGCAGGGCCTGAAATGCTGTGTGCACCTGAGAGGTGTTTATAAATTGGAGGTAAATGAGAGAAAAAAAGGAGAGAATTCACATGTGGAGTAGTTAGAAGGAATGATAGACAAGAGGGCAAGAGAAGAAACTAGTAGGTACATCCATTGTACAGGGTAGGAGGAGCGAATTCAGTGGATTTCAATGAGATCTTGCAAGCAAGTAAGAATAGCACCTTAGGAGGATATTTCTGTCAGGAAGTGAAAGGCTAGACACAACAAGGCAAAAGAGTAGTCTGTATAGTCTGCTGGTTTATCAAAGACAAAAATTAAAGCATCCAAACCAGAAGTTAGTCCAAGTCCAGACTTGTCTCCTGCATCTCTGGGATTCCATGGGGAAAACCTCTTTGCTTGAGTCATTGAGGATGAAATCAGCACGACCATTGGGGAGATATGTATGGGAACAGTAGCCTTGAGAGAGCAGGAGTATCAGGGGTGACCAGTCTCAGCTCCTGATCTTATGCTTCTGGCAAGCAGTACAAGCAGGACCCCCCTGCCACTTCATGTGACTGGCAGCAGGGCTATGCTAGCCCGGTGGCTCTGGCAAGGTCCTGCACCTGGTTGGGGTAACCCCCATAGAATCATAGAATCGTTTAGGTTGGAAAGGACCTGTAAGATCATCAAGCCCAACCATTAACAGTATCTGTACAGGCTGGGGGATGAAGGGATTGAGAGCAGCCCTGCAGAGAAGGACTTGGGGGCACGGGTGAATGAGAAAGTGGACATGAGCTGGCAATGTGAGCTCACAGCCCAGAAAGCCAACCATTTCCTGGGCTGCATCAAAAGCAGCGTGGCCAGCAGGTCGAGGGAGGGGATTCTGCCCCTCTGCTCCACTCTGGTCAGACCCCACCTGCAGTCCTGTGTCCAGCTCTGGGGCCCTCAGCACAGGAGAGACATGGATTGGTTGGAGTGTGTCCAGAGGAGGTCTACAAAAATGATGTGAGGGCTGGAGCACCTCTCCTGTGAGGAAAGGCTGAGGAAGTTGGGGTTTTTCAGCCTGCAGAAGAGAAGGCTCTGGGGAGACCTGATTGCAGCCTTTCAGTACTTAAAAGGGGCCTACAGAAAAGATGGGGAGGGCCTATTTATCAGGGAGTGTAGTGATAGGACGAGGGGTAACAGTTTTAAACTGAAAGAGGGTAGAATTAGATTAGGTATAAGGAAGAAATTCTTTACTGTGAGGGTGGTGAGACACCAGAACATGTTACCCAGAGAAGTAGTGGAAACATTCAAGGTCGGGTTGGATGGGTCTTCGAGCAACCTGGTCTGGTGGAAGGTGTCTCTGCCCATGGCAGGGACATTGGAATGAAATGACTTTTAAGATCCCTTCCAACCCAAACTATTCTGTGGTTCTAATCCTACGAGTAACGGAAGCAATGCTGGCAGGACTGCTCAGACCAATCTGGCTGTCCCCCCTGTCAAGCCACTGGCATTTTGTAGCTGTGAAAAATGCCCAGGTGTCTGTCACCCTGCACCCCAAGCAATCTGAGAAATGCCCTTTAACTCTTTAGGCTCTAGCTACTCAGTGTTTTTGGCATGTGGCTTGTAGGATGAAAAGGTGTGTCCTTTTCACACAGCACAAGATGGTCTTTTAGATCTCTCACAGCTCCATTTCCTCCAGTTCTGAAAACAGTGATGAATCCAGTAATAAGTCAAGGGTGAGTGAGATGGTGAAATGAAAATAGCGTCTTTGCCTTGAGCCTTGTCTCTTTTGTATAAAATTATTCATGCCAAAGGGTTACTAGTTGCCAGATGTACCCGAGATGCTGCTGTGTGTTTATTTATAGTGACATAATGTCAAGACAGCAGTGAACTGAGTCTAAAGGAAAATTAAAGTGTTATTTGAAAAAGAAGAAAAATGACAAGAAAACTTCATTAATGCAGTGATGTTGATAATTGACAAGCATGCACACACAGATTTAGAGGCAGCACTTTTACTCCCATCAGATGGCTTTTCTGTTTTGTGTGAGGACTTTAGCCCAACCAACTTCCTAAGTATTTTCCAGATCTTGGACATAATCTCCAGAATAGTTATTAGTATTATGTAATTGTGGTTCAGTTCATTGAAGTCCCCATCCCCAAACCTGATCCCTCAGCAAAAGTTAGCATAGAAATAGTCCAATTTATGGGTCCTGTTTGGCTTGCTTTTGCATTGACTGACAAATACAACTGTAGAGAATCATCTCTAACATTTACCCAGTCTCAGAGCCCCTTCCACCTTTCAGCATAACACTGTGTGTAGGAGCCATCCACCAGAATGGTACTGCTGTCAGCCTGTGTGTGCATATACAGCTCTTCAAGGTGTGAGAATAGAGTATCAGCCACTTTTTGTATCAGCTGGGGGACTAGCACAGAGCACCTTGCCTCCCTGATGAGACTCAGAATATCGTCTGCCCAATTCAGAGGCCCAGCAGACCAGAGTGCATAGTCCTGGAAGAGGAGCTTTATGAGCACCACGGCAGAGCAAGCACCGGGTTGTTGAGAGCTGGACCATACTAAGTGTCACCAAATACACACATGGCCTCATCCTGCCCTGTTTCCAATAAGGGCATTGGAGGAAAGTACAAAAACTTCCCAAGGGGCAGCTGGAGAAAAATCTGTCCCCTGGGAGTCCTCTAATCCTAACAGAGGCTGGTCAGGTCTGAGATTTGAGTTGCTGAAGCCCTTCTGAAAATAATTTTCTCTTGAAATGTTTCACATTCTTGCTAGTGTTTAAAGACCCACCTCTTACTTCAATCTTGCTAAAAGTAAAACATTTGTATTGGAAAACTGTCCTTCTCCTAAAGGCAAACATCCAAAATGCACGGCTGCAGCAAGAGATCCAAGAACAGGCCTTAAAAACAGGATCTCCTGGGAGACAAACCACTGAGCTCTCAGCTGCCTGGTGGGCAGTTTTTCACTTCACTGTACAAAATTAACATGAACCTAATTCACCACTGTTTTGTAGAACTTAATTAACTTTAGCAAAATATGTTGTGAGACCGAGAGAATGTTATGTTCAGTTCAGTATGAATTTGCTCATGTATTGATCTGGAGACTGTCAGGGATTCATCTACTTTGGGAATTAACCAAACTTATGCTCATTAGCAAAAAAATATGGTTATTTTCTTTTATTTATTTCTGTCCTTTTGCAGAGAAATATGGCAAAATAAAGAAGCCCAGCGACTCCACCCTTGAGAATTTTTCCTAGTTGTTGCTTGTGCAGAGGCAAGGAGATGGAGAGAAGGAGGTAAATTAAGATAAGGGAGGGGAAGGCTGTGGAGAGAGAGTACATTAGCTCTAATTTGTAGGACTTACAAAATTGCTGTAGAAGGATAATTTTCCAAATTTCAAATGTAAGGCCAAATTAATTTGTGGTGCTACTCCATCAGCCTCTATAGACTGCCACCAGAAAGGGCTTTAGCCTAGTGTTATAAACCATGAAAATGGGGAACTTGTTCTTCCACAGAGAAATATGTGAAAAGCTCCCAACTTTGCACTGCTAAACCTTATTACTTGGGGAGCATCCCTGCCTGCGTGGCCGAGAGGGATGGCACACCATCAGGAGCAGCCCTGGCTGCCTGGGCAAGCTGGACAAACACAACCATGCCCTGAACATGGCCAGGGAGGATGGGGCTGTGCTCCTGGCCACCGGTGCCTTGTGGCACATGGAGGAGCTGAGGTCACCAGGGCAGGAGCTGGCACTTCCCACTGGCCTTTGCCTCCCGGGGTCCAGCAGCAGTCGCATGCTCTGGCCTTATTATCATGCTCTGGGGCCCCATCCATCTTGCTGAAAAGTCACTGCAGGTCCCAGCAAGGAATTCCCTTCATCTGTGCCTCTCCGAGTGTGAGGGTGATGCCTTGTGAGCTGAAGACTGAGGAACGTATTCAGCCATAACCTTTGCTGCAAACAGACACTCAGTTTGTCGCTGTGCCGTATGTGCTCTGTTAAAAGCTTTGGATTTAAAGCTGTGTATTAAGAAGCAATGACAAACCACAGACCTTGACTAAGTGGCAGACATGCTGGAAAAAATGGCACCATGATTTGTCAAAAAGTTGCAAATTTCAAAAAGCTTTGACCAGTATTACTGACAGAAAAAAATCAATATTCCTAATGCAATTTTGAAGACAGCTACATGGAGTTAATTAGAGAACTAGATTTCTGTTCTACAGTGTTTGGAGAGAATCAAAAACCCCCATACACAGCTGTTTAGGACCTCCTTGACTTAAAGAGCAGAGACACCCCTTCCCCATTGGATCTCATAGGACTTTCCTGAAAGGTTGCTAAGAAAACAGTTGCAATGAATTCCTGTAAAGTCAAAATTGTTGTATTGCCCACATGCCTGCCTCAGGCCCTGCAATTTTCTTCACTTGTTCATGCTTTTGAATAAAGACTGCTGCATGCAGAAAGTGCTATTATTAACCACATTTCTCCCTGGTGCAATGACTTCTACAATGAGAAGTGACCCCTTGGCATGCGACCCGAACAAATGTACATAAGCTTTATCTATAAACTTTCAGAGTCTTTCTTTATGAAGTTTTCATTAAACTAGATAACAACAAAAGAAACCATCACCAGTGGAATAAGCAAGCTCTTCATCTAGTGCCAACAGAATTATTGCCAGGTCTTTTTATTGAAAAAAGAATGAGATTCTTTGTGGAAACCCAAACAAGGTTGTTTCTCAGATGTAGGCTGGCAAGTGGCAAATTAAAGAGTTCAAACCAAACCCCATTTGTGTAATAACAAAGCTCGGAAGGATTCTGCCTCTTCTTTTGCCTCCCATTTCAGCTTTGTTATAATTCTCTCTTAGATACTCTGATTTAGATCCAATATGACTAGGGCTTTTCCAAATCATCTAGAATAAATAGAACAGTACGAGTTCTTTTTTGTACTGCCAGAGCATTCATGTACCCTTTCTACTATAGTATGCCATCTTTCATGTTTTCTGATATTCATGAAGGGTTTTTATTAACATTTCCTAAAAATTATCTGAGTTCAGTTTCTTGGGTAGTGTGGGGAATATCCAGTTAGCTACTGACAAGGTCCAGTACAGATTCAGCTGCTCAAATTCAATAAAGCAACATTGCCTGAGAACAGACATGGTGTATCTGTAATACTTCCAAATATGTATATTTCATATTACAAGCAGAATGAGAAAAATATGTAAAAGTACTTAATGCATAATAATATGCCGAAGCTTGCACACGAAGCTTATTGTTTCACATTCTGCAGACACTGACCTGGATATAGGCATTAAGATTGGGATCTGAAATATTTTCAGACAGACACTGACTCTGAAAAACTTGGAAAAAGGGATTCACCTCACAGATAATGCAAGAGCTGCAGGAATAGTGATGGGAGTCCTGATCCCACCCCAACCCCAAAACTCTTACTGGCTTGCAAAGGGGATGGGGGTCTGCACTGACCTGGTTTTCAGGCCCTTCCTCTCTCTGGATTACTACAGGAGTCTGAAACCTCTTAACACTAGAGGCCAAAGGTTTTCTATGTAGATGGAGGAATTGCAAAGCAATGCAAAACCAGATGAAAAATCTAACCAGGTGAATGTCACAAAAATTAGTGGATATTATCAAAGATTAGTAGCTGTTTTTCCTGTGCAACGCAGGTTTGCAGCCCAGCAAACAGAGTTATTTGAAAAGCAGCAACTGTATTCTGGCAAATGCTGTTTCTTGCTGGGTTAATCAACACTCTTAAGATGCAGGGAGCACTGGAGGGTTATTTTAGCTTTACAGATACATAAGAAGACAACATAATCAATTAAAGATGCCACTGTAAATACTTTGGAGCCAGGATGATTCCCTACAACTGTTTGTCAATGAATGGCATTGTTCAATATGTGTAATCCTTCAGAGATTAAGAATCATTAGCTAATAAACTATGCCTTAGTGCATCTGTAACATCTGCAGTTTCCTGGTCACAGAAATGTATTTGTCACAGTGAGCACAGAGAGGAAACAGGCAACCATTCCCCAGCTGAAAACCTTATGAAAGCAGGGACCTCGCAGCGGAGGCTGGGGGGGAGGGAGCCAGCTCTGCACGCTGCTTGTTCCCTTGCACAGAAAAAAGCAGAGCTGATTAAAAAGAAAAAAAAAAAAAAATCTGCAGAGACCTGGGTCTTTAAAAGACAAACCCCCAAACCCCCAAGCCCAACAAACCCAAATACTTGTGGATTTTCGGAGCAGCAGGCTCAAAAGAAACCACTTTGAAGGCAGGGAAGGCTTCTAGGCTCTTTGCTGCTCTCAGCATCCTTGTGAGTAACTCTCTCCACAATTATCAGCGGAGTCTATTTCAACACAACGGATTTAATTGTGCATTGACGCTGAGAGGGAGGGAGGGAGCGAGATGACAGGCAGCCTCGAGGAAGAGATTTATCCCCTCCCGTTGGGCAGTTTGATAAGGGATGTTGATTCTGCGTGATCTCACAATGGCTTTTTTATTTGTTTGCTTAATACTGGGCTGTTTCAGAAATGCGCACAGCTGAGCTGACAGGAGATGCAAACAGCATGCTCGTTTGGGAATTACGGGGGTGGTGGTACGCAGGAAAACAGCCTCTGTCTTCTTCACAGGAAAGTCAGCTGATAAACTGATCTTAAGACAACGTATCTTCCTTCCTGTAAAATGCAGTAACAGGCAGATCTTGTGACCTCGATGGCCTTCTGCTGAGTTTATTCCTAACCGGGGAGGGAAAGGGGGAAGCTTTCCTTGGCAGACGTAGCACACAGCTCCTATGTGAATCATGTGGCTGTGCTTAAAGCTAGAGCCAACAATACCAGCATAGTGGGCCACATATCTTTCAAAGCAAGCGAGTTCACAAAGAAGTCCCCTGCACGCGGAGATAAGCTGCAGCAGCCCTTTCATTAAACATCCGCTGTGTACTTCCCGTCGGAGCCGCCGGCTTGGCCCAGGGGACGGCCGACTGACGAGAGCCAGCAGCCACTCTCACGGCTTCTCGTTTTGCTATTTAGGCCAGATTTTCCCCACAGCACTCAGCAGAGGGCAAAGAGAAACACACCATTTATGTTACCCTACTAAATACACACAGCTTTTGCAGCACTGCATCATGCTCCAGCCTTTCTCATCCCCGTCTTGGCTCTGTGCAACAGAGTAAACATCATAAAGAACATAAAAAGGAGTTTTCCTGAATTTTCTGTGAACTTCCCTGGCAACAGAAAGCTTTAACGGGGGTGAGATTTCCCCCCCCTCGAGAAAACATTCCTCCCACCCTCCTTCCTCCTCAAATAAAGTTGGCAAAAACTCAAAGTCTTGCGCTTGAGGGCCATGCCATGGGTGCCTCCAGGAAAAGAGGTAATGCAGCAGCTCACTTGCCTGCTCTGAATAATATTGTGTCCATGCTCACTTTTTCTCCCCTTGAATTAACTTTGCTTTGTAGCACCCAGATTGTTATGGCTCGCTCCTAGCATACAGGCTGATGGCAGTAAGCAGGCATCAGGCTAGGCTTTGTCCTGCCTTGCACTGCAGAAGGCCCTTTGCATGTGTGCTGTGTAAAAGCCTACCATCTCAGATTGGTTGATATTGTACACCCCATTGCTTCTAAAACCACATACCCTCCTCTAAAAGATCCAAGGGTGTTTCCACTTAACCCTCTCAGCATTTATGGCTGTTGAAGTTTGTTCTGGTATAGAACCAAGAGCCTAGGGCAGGACCTAATTTTATGAGGTGCTATATGTGAGTCCTGACTCAGGACCTTGTAAGCCAAAAAGAACTAGAGGAGACAAACAAGTCAGGATGGGGTACAGGCAGGATACATGCACTCAAGATAGTGTGCATACGTGTCTTAGGTCTGTATGTAATTGTCCTTATTGCTGTGGTGGGGAAAATGAGGTTTAAATTAAAGTGGCTGAGTTATTTTCCAACGGAGGCACGGTGCCTGGGATGCCATTATTGACGAGCAGTGTGACCTGGACAGGCTGGATCGATGGGCCAAGGCCAACTGTATGAGGTTCAACAAGGCCAAGTGCCACATCCTGCACTTGGGTCACAACAACCCCATGCAACGCTACAGGCTTGGCGAAGAGTGGCTGGAAAGCTGCCTGGCAGAAAAAGACCTGGGGGCACTGGTTGACAGCTGGCTGAATATGAGCAAGCAGTGTGCCCAGGTGGCCAAGAAGGCCAACAACACCCTGGCCGGCAG
>NW_009258629.1:1298255-1311576 GCF_000687185.1 Egretta garzetta
CTGGGTTTGTTTAGCCTGGAGAAGAGGAGGCTGAGGGGAGACCTTATCACCCTCTACAACTGCCTGACAGGAGGCTGTAGTGAGGTGGGGGTTGGCCTTTTCTCCCTGGTAACATTTTCAATCATAACTAGTGACACCTTCTCGGGTGTCCTGTTTAAGGATGATCTGCTTGCGAGAGAAGCGGGCACACAAGCTGCTCGCAGGCAAGCTCATTCCTACCTCATTCCTTTCCTGGCTCCCTGGGCTGAGATGTGGCACCACATTACCCAGCATTCGGTGCCCACGTAGCATCGCCCAAGTGAGACACACCAAGGGGGCAAAATTCAAAGCATAATTCACAGATCCTCCTTCTTTTTCACCCGAGGTACCAGCTGCAGCCTGCGTTTTGTGTCCAGATGGCAGCCAGTGGCCCACCTGCAAGTGCTGTTGACAACTTGGAAACTATCCTAGATGTAGAATATAACTTCAAATGGAGAAATAAACATGTTGCAAATTCAACAAACACTATCGGCTGTTGGGCAGCATGCACTGCAGCAGTGGAAGTTCAGGTTCAAAATTCTGTCCCCTAAAGCAGGCTGTGTTAACAGACGAAAAAAACCCCAAACTAATGCCAGATGTCCGCCCATTAAGGAAGCCTTGCCACTTCCCTCTCTTTTTGTCCATCTGGAAGGATGAAAGATTCACATGTAGCCTCTCCAGGCCATTCCTCAGGAGGAGGAAGGCATCCTCTCCCTGTTTTGTGGTGCAGTTTAACTCATGCATACACAGCACCAGTGTGTCTGACCCCAGTAAGTCTCTGTTCAGCTCAAGGGTTATTTTGACAGAACTCAATGTGGATCTTTTATGTGGAGTATGAAAGTCACCTGATCTATCTCCTGTGCATCAAATGCATGGTGGGGAACATGCTGACAACTAACCTGTAAAGACAACTGCAGGGCTGTGCTTCATCCTTGCCCTGGCCACTCAGGTTTACTTAGAATAACCTAAATGAATGCATTACAGCTGCAGGAAATTATGCCGCAATCACCCAGACTTTGCCTTAAAATTCAGTTCAGCCAGCACAAATTCACTTGGCTCCAAAATCAGCCACATTTTTTCATCTTTGAACATGCAGTGAATTTCTTCTAAGATTACATTTCTTTACAGGGTGAGGTGGGGGGTAAGCAAGTGATGACTCATAAATTTTTTGCTGAATGTATGTCTGGTTTGAAACAATACTACTACACATAAGGTAAAGATGCCTAAGAAGAGCAAGAAAGGACTTTTTATTAGTACAAAAAAAAAAGAAAAAAAGAGGGAGAAAAGAGGAAGTCTTTTCCCCACCTTCTTATTACAGCATAGTTGGGAAGGTTGAAGCCTGAATCTTTAACCCTCATAAAATTTCCACATGAAAGAAATTAATTCCTTTAAGATAGTTTCATCTTACTGCTTGTTTCCTCAGCTGTGATAAAATTACTAACATGCCCCAACGACCTGCCTTAGGTTCCCCCAGATCAGGTGTTTCATACTTTTAAGCCAAAAGAGAACAAGACTGAAAGTTTATTGCCCCTTATCAGGGTTCCCATTTCAATTCCTGTTCCTGTGTTCTGACCACAGAGTGATGAGCATGCACACGTTTTGGGGGAAAAGCATAAATATATCAGTGGGCCATCTGTAAAACTTGTCATTTTTTAGGACAGTGTGCCCTTGCATGTGTGGAAGACAACTCTCAGCCTCACTGGGTGGCTCCCACTTACTCACCTGGGTCATGTCCATGGGAACATTGTATGGAATAACATATTAAGCAGCATGAAAGGGAATGTTTCTTCACAGGATACAGATTTCATGAGCTGTTCCTTGGCTGGACAAGGCTGACTTCTAGGACGAAACCTCGGTTTATGCAATGCTACATGATAATGTAATGTGGACTAGCCACAAGCTCTGCATGGGGAAGACATGTCATTTCGGTGCATCTGGTATCTTCAGCTGTAAGGTATGACAGCACATCCTCTTCCTGAGTCTTTATTCATGGTGTATTTGCTCTGTGAGAGGGACTGCCTTCGGCCGCACATTCTCAGGGACCTAGCTCTAAGTGTCTGCCTCAGCTGCACTGCCTTGAGATTGTACTGTAATACCCACACTTTGGTGTGAACAGCAGCTCTCCCACCTCAGAAAGAGGGGTGTGCAGGTGTAGGTTCTTCCTTTTGACCTCCCCTGAAAGGGAATGAATTGCTGTTAGAGCAATTAGATCATGTCCTCCTGCTTCTCCTCCTAACATGTACCCTCTCTCGTGACTGCGTATCATTAGACACTCCAGACATCCTATACAGCCCTGTACCATAACACTCGTGAGGTCTCTCATCAAGCTAACAAGCAAATTACCCATGACAGTCCTGGCCAAACTCCTGCTAAAGGTTCTGAAACACAATGACACCCTCACTCTTTCTTTCTCCCTTGTAAAATCAATCAGACTTACACTTTAAATAGGCAAGTGGCCTAAAGGAGAAATTTTCCCAGACTGTCAGGGTCCTGGGAAGGGGAGCTGAGAAGGGTCTTTCTGCTCACATTTATTGTTGAAAGTGGGTTACATGGGATTTATAAATCATCAAATGCAAAGAAATATTTGTAAATAGTCCGTAAATGACTAGCACTCTCTTCACCCTCCTGGCTGTATTTAACATCCTACTTTCTGTAAATCAGACCTTTCTGATTTTTCTAGGGTGACAAGTCATTGTTAGAATGTGTTAAACACAGTTACAGGAGTACATGAGGTGACTGATTTAATTGAGTATGATGCTTTGGCCTGGGAAATTAAAAAAAAAATCCCAAACCCACACAGTTTGCTGAAAACCATGGCTAAAAGGGCCACATTAAAAAGCAGCTAGTAACGCTATAAAGACAGTTACAGTAGAACCTCTCCAATTTGCAGGGCATTGGTTGGCATGCTGTATAAATTGCATACCATGGCCTCCCTTTCCCCCCCCGGTCCTGAAAGGTTCCCCCGGTTTCTCAGCATTGCACAGCCTCAGTAAGGCTTCATGCACTTCAAGTGCTTTACAGAATTAATACCATTTTGCAGATAAGTGATCAATGTGTGTTCTGTGATTCGATGCCTTTTCCAGTGTTTCCTGACTTATATCTCACTTTGCAAAGAATGGTAGTTTGCTAGGGGCTTCCCACTCGGAGCAAATTAAATGAGGCTTGGCTATAGAGGTTAATTGATTTTAAGTCAGAACTGACAACACAAGGCATTTGAATATATTGAGCCAGGCCCCCATTTGGTATGAGTGACTGAAACATAACCTTTCATCCCCCTGTTTCTTTTTATGTGCCTTTTGGATTCTGAAACTTCAGCCAGCACTTGGGTCACATTTTCAAGCCTCTCTTCACAACAATGTGATGCTCTTAAAGAAAAGACAAATGTCACTCTGAGATGTGTTAGCAGGAATGCTGGGTATAAGACAAGAGAGGTAATTATTCTGCTCTACTTGGCACTGGTGCAGCCTCAGCTGAAGTAGTGTGTCCAGTTTTGGGTGCTGCATTTTAAGATAACTGCAACAAGATGATAAGAGGTTTAGAAAACATGAACCTCTGAGAAAGGTTAAGAGAACTGGGATTGTTTAGTCTAGGAAGTAGAGACAGAAGGAAGATGATAACACTTTGCAAATACATAAAAATTATTTTAAAGAAGGCAGAAATCAGTTTTTCCCTTCTCTACAAAGGGTAGGACATCAAGTAATTTTCTAATTCGCCACTTAAATTTAGATTAAATATTAGGAAAAATACTTTGATTACAAATACAGCATAGCATTGGAACAGGCTTTTCAGAAACATGGAGATCTCCTTTACAGGAGGTTTTTAAGAACAGGTCAGGCAAACATCTGGCATGCATCATGCAGGCTGCACACAGTCCTGCTCCCCTGCCCCGTGGGAATAACCTGCTGACGTTGCTTCCAGTTTCCCACTTCTAGAATTTGGTGGTTCTAGGAGTGTAGGCAAGAAGCAAACATTTACCAAGAAAAGAAATAAAGTAAGCTGAGACTGCACCATAGCGGTTTACCTCCGTGCCTTGGCCTTGTGTGTGAAAGCTTCAGTACTGTGAGAATCATGGTAAAATCCCCCAAGTCTGCAGTACTCTGGATGGCATGTTGTGACCCTTTACTTGGACCTCATACATAGAACAGGTTACTGAACGTCCCTCCTCGAGTGTCTCATTGAGCCCCATAATTTCTGATTGATTAAGCGCATATATTAGAAAGATGTCCAGTCTATCTCTAAAAAGCCTTTGTTTCTTTCTCTAGCAAAAAAGATTCCACTACATTGCTTTCTGTGTTGCTCCAAAAGTTAATTGACTTCATTGTCAGAAATCTACATTTTATTCCTATATACCCAGCTTTATCTGGCCTCTGCTCAACCTCATTAAGGTTCCTTCTGCCAGCAGATGTTATTTGTACTTAGAGACTTAGAGAAGGTCAGGTTACCACATGGCCTGCTGGTCAATAAGCTGCACAAAACTCATGCAACTCTTCTGTTATGATAAGACTGTTTTTCCATCTCTGTAGACTCTTGGGGTTCACACCTGACCACCAATGTGCAATAAACATATGTGCATAAAGCCGTGACCACAAAAACGCAACAGGCAAAATAGGCTGGTGTATGACATGTTGTCATATAGGCACTTACACCTGTATGTGCCATGACCGCAAAACGGAACGCAAAAGCAAAATATCCCGTATAAGTAATTCTGTAGTGTAATGTTGCCTGCCGTGTAAATGGTGTCTCGCTGTCTTTCCCTCTCTGTCTCACACATACAGACATACATATCCATGCATTTTGGTTACAGACACCAGTGTGAATGAATGTTTCCCCCTAGTATTGGCACCAAATCGAACACAAATATGAACATTTGTTTATACCCGTAAGAAAGTGGTCCAATTTCCAGACTTGCTGACTATTTGCTCCTGCGAAGGGAGAAAGACCTGTGGGTACTTGGGATTGCTGGAAATCAAGCTACTCATTAAATTACTCAGCACTGATTTGAGAGGTGAATTTCAAAATAAAGACACTGTGTACATATTTCCTCTCTCAGGAAAATATAGCAGTGCTAACCAGTCTGTTTTATTCAGAAGCTGTATTTCTCTTGTAGATGCAGATATCCAAACTAAAAGCTTTCTTTCATGTCCTTGTCAACAAATCCTGGCCCAGAGGAACCCCTTTAATAAGGATCACAAGGCACTTTAGTGTCTTTGCTGATTAAGACCCTGGACAGAAGGTGAGGTTACTAACTAGGGCTAAGGCTGCTTAGCAATTTTAGCAAGTCTGGTAAGATGCTATTAGACAATTGTGCCTTTCAGTATCTAGCATCAGCCTTTGCCAGATTTGAATTAATTATCTAGAGTCAGAATTGGGCAAATACTTTGTTTGGAATGGGTTTTGTCGGGGTGGGTTTTTTTAACCTGGTCCCTAGTTTCTGAGCTGAATTGACTAGTTCTTGAACTGGAGATTATTTGCAAGTATGTTAAATGAAATGAGACATTTTGTTGGATGTACTATTAATGCAGTAAGTTTCTTCTCTTTGCTGGATAAATATAACTTTTAGAATCAGACCCTGCTGCTACAAAACACACAATTGTGAACTCAGATTTGGCTTTGCACACATACTCTGTAGATCTAGCTTAAGCACCCTTTGTTCTGGGGAACATTTCCTGGAGTTGATGTATTCATTGGAGTATTTGCAGGAGGCAAGTGCGAATGAGATGGAGTCAAAGGAAAGAGAATTCACTTCAGAAACGCAAGGAACACATCTGTGAGGTATTAAAGCCAATGGGAGCCTTTCTGTCTACAGCTATGTGTTATTTCCAAAACTTCTGCAAAAGACACCAAATCCTTCTGCTGAGCCTCCAGTCGCTTCCACAAAAGAAAGTGCTTAACTGTTGACTTCACCCTCAGTGCCAGGTCCAAGTATTGGGTATCAGTCATTAAGTGCTAGTTACACAGAAAATTTGGGCATGTCTCAAGTTGTCAAGTCTGCTTGTGCAAACTCAATATTTATATTAATTGAGGTGAGAAGTGATTCACAGTCAGACAATTGCTGTTTCCTTTGTTCAGATCTGATTGGCAGCACTGGATTATGCTGTGCAGTAACTGTCAAGGCGAGACAGGACATGTATCAGCCCTTCAACTCATGAGAGCTTTCATGATATAAACCTGTTTCATGCCGGTATAAATGATTTTTTTTTAATTAAACAGTAACATTAAATGAGTGTAAAAGCTTTTCTTTTTTGGAAAAGAAGCTTGCCAATTCATTTACCAATGCTAATAGAAGTATGCCTGTCCTAGACCCACATTTCCATGAAGTTTTGCTGCTTGAATCCAGAGGCTGAGATTGGCTCCATTTCTCTGTAGTATACCAGCTGCAAATGCCATGTCCAAAAGACAATGATCTTCAGGTGAAATCAATAACGCACTAGGGTCCTGATTAGCCACATGCTAAACAATAAATACCTGTATCTAAGGCTAGTCAGGTGCGAGTCACAAAGTAGAAAGACTGGTAATAATTTACAGCCTGTTCTTAGAAATTACTATAAAAGGATAGGGATGGCATGAGGAAAAATTGAGCCTGAAGCCTTTTCTCCATTTACACTCATTTGAATGAGCCTGGAATCAATGGAATTCAGTCCAAAGGACACAGTGTGCCATGTCAGGTGGTAATTATGCTTTGGCACTCTCCATATTATTTAAACATTTAAGCATGTATGCCAAGAAGCTTCAAGTTACAGTATACATAGCAATCTCTCCCCTCACGATAAAACAGCTCAGAAGATGATTGGTAACTCTCAAAGAGTTGCAGAACATTCATTGCTTGCCTGCTTTTTGAGGAATTATTAATATGTTACATCCCTTATAGGTGGAAGTGAATTTTCAAGTGTATATGATGAGCAGAGATGGGACTTCTACTGATACAATAAGAAAAATAGCAAGAAGCCAGTGTTTTTCAGCTGTAAAGCCCTTTACTTCATTAGCTTCTTTTTAAATTTATTTTGCTCTTTCCTGAGTAGCAAGGCTGATGTCATATCTAGGCTAGGACCACCACAAGAGACCTCAGAGAACAGAAGGAAGAGAGGCTTGCCATAGAAGACCACATGCAAGGAATATCATTTGTCAGAGAAAGAAAAAAGGCAAGTTTAAGAGTGCTGGTCATGACCTAGATATCTCACTCAGCCACAGGATAAATGTCTGTCCACTCAGCCAGCTTAGTTTAAATTTTACTCCAGTGTTTCACATTACACATGGCAGCAGGCTAATGCTGGCTGTTACTCTATCTGAGCTGGTTAGTTCATCCTGCACCTAAAACCACAGTCTTCATGTTTCTCAAAGGTTTCTAGTATTTCTAGTTTCTGCTTTACATAATTTGGTTTTCTGCACCTGATGAGGTTTTAAAGTAAAACGTTGAAACTTAAGTCAAAGGGGAAAGTTCTTAGGCTCATATAATGTGGCATCTACTAAGAGACAACTTAACTTGTGGGAAAAATACTAACCCAAAAAACAAGGGAAGCAAAGCACGGTTCATGGTTTCTCTCTAACATGTCACTGGAAGTATGCTTAGGACCAGCCAAAAAACTCCCAACAAATTCCTGGTCTCTTTAATTAGAGCTAGAAAACTCCTATTTCCCCTTACTCTGCAAGCACCACTTAAAAACATTTACAGAATTAATGGGCACTGTTAGACAAATCACCCACACACAAATAGATGGATCACAAAATCTCACTATCCACTGCTAGTGGTGTTCAAGGGCGTGCTAAGGGTTGGGTTGGTCCAGCAGAGAGAAAAAAAAAGCCCTGTTTGCTTTTGTTTCTAAGGGAACCTCCACTCTTGTGTGTCATCATGTACTCTTGCACAGGGGCCTTAAGAATTTGTGCCTGGGGCTAAGGGATGAATATTGTTGTTTTAAGCCCCAGATAGGAGAAGGATGGTGTATTTAAGCGTATAATGGTCTGTACATGCAATATTGCTGTGCTTTACTTCCTAGTACTCTTACAACCACGTGAGTGCTCCCCAGGAGTTTTTGGTGATATTTTTCAGATATTGTGTTAATAATTTTTGCTTTCTGATTTTATTTTTTTGGTTTTTTGGTTTTTTTTTTTAGACAAGGGAGAAAAGTGGGTGCAAACTTGAAAAAAGAATTGCAAGCTCAACAAATTGCCTTGAGAATATTTCTGCACTGGTTAAGTCATCTTCGCAGGCTCTCTGTTTTGAACGGAAAGACGGGCCTTTTCTGCAGAGAACCAGAGGAGCCTGACGCACCCAGTAAGTTGCAAAACAAGCCAAACACTCAGGCATCATGTGTTCCCAAAGACACATCAGCTTCCATACTTGTAAGTCAAGGAATCTTCTTGCTTCTCCTACTTTGGGGATATTAATCATTTCTGCATTTGTGAAATCTTAGTCCTTATCAAAGTAACACATCCCATATGTTACTCTGATTGATCTTACTAATACACTCAGACATGTCAACTGCTTGGATGTTGTTGTCCAGCTTCGCAGACTTGCTGTAATACAAAACACTAGGGTCTTGTGATCCAACTTACTCTTTTTTAAAACCTTCTTTTTATTCTAATAAAATTCCCATTGACTTCTAGCTCATATGTGCTGGGAACAAAGACTGAATAAATGTGGAACAAGAACTGCAGGCACTGACTAGTACAGAGCTAAAGCACAAAGACTGATGGCCATTTACAAGCAGTTAAACATATTTGTTGCACTCAAAAAGACTGCTTTATATAGGTTTCTCTAACAAATTGCTTTAGCAGCTGGAGAAACCCACACAATTAACGTTGTGTTCTGCTGTTGCTGGTGCCATATCACACAGCAAGCACAAGCTTTTGAAAGTGTTTATAAAGGGCTCTACTTTTCCAGCACAATGTGTTACATCTAAATATTGTGGCTGGCTGATATCTGATAGGCACCGGCCCATGGTGCGCGGTTTCCTGGCAGCCAGGCAGAGCCCGCTCCCGTCGCCCCCGCACTGAGCAGAGGTGTGCAGGGTGGGGTGGGCAGGGCGGCTGGGGGGAAGCGGTGTGCGGCATCACTCCCCCACTCCTCCCTGGGACCGGCTACTTCTGCAAAAGCACCTGGAGAAAGCAGTCCCCCATGCTGGATGCTGTGCCTCTGAGGGAGGTGTGAGCATGCGTGCAAGTAGATAAACGAATAACAGCCCTTAATAAATGAACAGCTCTCACCACCCTTAGCACTTCGAGGTGACTTCCCGCTGCAGGGTCTCTGCTGGGCGGTGCAGAGCCAGCTCTGCTTGCACCAGGGCTGAACCTGGCCCAGCATTGCTGCACGAACATTATGTAAAGTCCCCTTTGTCTTTCCGCAGACCTGTAAAAATAGTTGTATATGACTCAGAGATGTTTTTATGTTCTTTCTGGAGGGTGAAATGCTTCTGACTTCCAGAGAACCCTTTACCTGTGCTGCTGTCCGGATGAGACAAACTAATGCCTTTTATTCCCAAGAAAATTTTCAAGGACGAAGGGAACTGTTGAAGGCAACGTGGTGCTCATGTTACTTTTTGTCTCTGCTAATGTCAACTCTGTATTCATTATGATCAGTCAGTGTGAAGGTCTCTGTGATATGTATCAGAGAGACAGCTAACTCCACACCGCCCGGTCCCACTGGCTTCCAAATCACTTTCCTAGTAATCGCATTTGAAAGGACGATCATTTCTGCCTTGGATTAGTCTAAAAGCCTTTCCGTCATTAACCCATTTTTCCTCCTGTGCCCAAGGCAGTCTGAGATGAAAAAGTACTGAATGTTTCCTTTCATTTGTTTGTTTTGTGCTTTTTACAGCACTTTCCTCAGAAGGAGGGGGACGTCTCAAACACAGGAATGGTCAGTTCCCCTTCCAGAAACCCACTGCTACCCTTGGCATTGTTCATGTTAATGCAGCCCAACGTCTTGCAGATGTGCAAACTATTTTAAATGAAAATGAGCAAAGTATGGCGAGTCTTCCCAAGTATGTGGAGGGGGAGTTGTATAACTGATTTTTTTAAAAAGGAGAAAAAGAGAGACAGCCGGCAAGAAGGAAAAAATGAAACCCAAGGGCAAAAAGGAAGTGCTTAGAAGACAGGAGAAAATAGTGGTCTGGTCATCATGCATGAAGGGCTTTTAGGAGCATCTCAGCAGCAAACCAGCACTCAGGAGCTGGGACGGACCAGTTTCATACTGTGCACCAGGACTCACACTAACACAGAGTGCCACTAATCAGCAAGGAAGGCAATGGGGGAAAAACAAGGGCACACCTAGAGAAAATTGGATTGATGGAAAGAAATAAAGGCAGCAAAGAAAAGAGGCCACTGAGAAACAGGGGAAAAGGTGTAAAATAAAGTGGTTATAAATATGTAAAAAGGAAGAGAAAGGAAAAGAAATTAAAAGGAGAATTTTTTCATCTAGGGATTTCACTTTGGATTTCTTCAATTTATATTACCAAGTTGCCTTCCACAGTGAAGTTTAACACCTTGGGATGTTTCCTTTAACTCTCAGGCTTGGGGAAGATAGAGTAAAATATGTAGGTGAAATTCTCTGTCTTGTCTGCCAGCAAACATAGACATCAGTCTTCGATCAAATCAAAACCAGTAAATGACTCAGTTTGGGCTATTGAGCTTGGTTTGCTCCCAGCAAAAGGAACATGGCTGATACAGAAAATATTTCCTCCTGGAGTGGTTCTGTGGAGAGAGTGACTCCAGGGCGCATGCCAGGAGCAATGGTTAGTGCGAGGGTTGCAATCTGCATTCCCAAGGCAGTCCTGAAAAGCAGTTTCTGGGTTAGCACAAGGCCTGAGTCACGCTGTGAGTGCTGTTTGAATAATCCGACCAACCAGCCTGGAAATGATACCTTTTCCTTCTTCTGAAGGGAGCTTTCTCTCCAGTTTTAGAAATGCAGGAACATGAAAAACAATTAATATGCCATTGTAAAGGTAAATGTAAACACACAGATTTTTGAGTGAACTGCTAGGTTTTGTCTTGTAAACCTTGCTAATTGGAAGGCACAGTACATTATTTAGAGTGCACTTAGAGGATGGAGTTCTGCAAAATAGGGGTATGGCAGTGTGTTGACCAACTTTGGGCCAGACCATGGACTAAATTCACCCCTGATGACGGACCTGTAGACTTAACCCGGTCAGCGTGTAGAGGACCATGACTGCAGGGAGGTCTAATGATCAGCCACACAGGAGGGAAAGGCTGCGTGGGGTGTACACGCATTCCTCTGGGAAGTCTGTAACCTTTGTCCATCCTTGTTTTGTACCAGTGCTACATGGTTCAAAGACGAAAGCAACATCTGTTACTAATGAAAGCCTTAGGTTGTGACATTAGTCACAGCAAAGTAAGAAGTCTTGCACTGATTTTAGAAGATCACGTATTCCCCTGCACTTTAAAGAAGTAGGGCATCTTTTGTTACTTTTCAAAATGTAAAATAATGCTTTTGTGGGTGAGTTCCCTTTAAAGGAAGATCACCTTGATGTTGAAAGAAAATGCCAGTGGTGTTACCATAACTATATTGATAATGATTCCTGATTTATATGTTCCTATGCATGAAAATCTAAATGAAATCTACTGTTTTCCATGCCTTTTTTTTTTCCCAGTGAAGTGAAATCAATACAAAAATAAGATATTTTTAGACTATTTTCTGTTGACAGTATTCCCTGTAAACATTAACTCATTATTTATCTATCCCAAGGAATGGTATGCATTGGAAGACAATTGCCTTGCAGTGGAATGTGACCTTGGCTGGTCTATAACAGCTAAAAAATGCCATCCCTCTGACGTTGTATTGTTTTGATGGGAGGGAAAATTAGCTAACTTATTTGGAAAAGTTGCAAAGAAATCTTCAACTTCTTAGAATGAGTTCAGCTAACCTTTAGGCTCTCTCTTTGGGAATGCCATTAGTTTGTGCTTGCACAGTGTCTTTTATCTGAGTTTTTTACACAGCATTAAGGAAACATTAATGAAGTTTACAGTATCTCAGGGGAGAGTCAAAAGTTATTAGCCTCACTTTAAATATGAGACTCTGGACCTGGTTTGTCCCTTGGCAGCATCTGGGCCTGTGGATGGACCCTGTGACCAGCACCAGGCTCGCCCATGCGCTCAGACACTGTGGGACCATGCCCATCAGGGAGGGCATGGCTAAGGCTGGGGTCACCCTCAGCTCCTTCCTCATCCCTTGTCATGGAGCTTCCCTGCTCTCGCTGCTCTTGGGCAGGTCTGCAGGTAGGTTGAGTTTGTCACACAGGCTGTGTCCAGAGAAAACAACAGCCTGTGTCCTTTGCCATCCCAGCAAATAAGGACTGTGTGGTAGTCCTGCTGTTCTGTCCATGGTCTTTCTGCAACAGGGAATATCTCCTCTGAAAGAACAGTGTCTCAAAAGCTCTGTGCTGCTTTAGCAGATGCTTGCTCTCTGGTGCTTGTCTGGGCATCAAGAAACAGCTGCCGGGATGCGTGTTGTGACACTGTTAGCTCGTGGGTAGGGCGTGCTGGGGAACCAGTCTCTGCAGGAGCATGGTGCATCTGCAAAGTTACCTGTGGATCAGAGGGAAACACTACAATCAGTGACCACAGGCTTGTTATGCCTAGTGCAGATGGGACTTGAGGCAAAACACAATGTGTAAATAACTCTCATTATATTGTGTTTCTGGAACCGCTCCCCTGGGTCATTCAGTTTGACAGAAATAATCTCTCTCTCTCAGCCACAGTCTCAGTGACCTCAGAATACAGCCACTAACATAACTTGTTCTAAGCTCTGCAGAGGCACCTGCCTCAAATCTGGTAATGATTTTCCACTTGAGATGTCGGCTATTGGTACCTGAGCTTTGGGTGTTCAGCCATAGCACAGAGCCTGGGTGTTGGCACCACGCTGAGCACCTCTCCCTAACTGAACAGACACTGCTGGCCATCCAGTTCTGGAAATTAGACTGGGACAATCAGGGAATGAAGGACCATTTAGGATAACATAGGTTTGGGCTAAGAGGATGTTTTTGACAAAAAATTTCCCAGTTGTGCCCACTTGCTTTGTTTAGGTTGACAACCCACAGAGCAGTGTCAGAGTACCCAAAAGGGGCTCTCCTCAGGTAAAACCAAACCGAAGGATGTACTCCAGGACCTCCCCTAATGCCCTCCGCCACTCTGGGGGCTTCAGTTCCTTCTCTCTAGTTCTGGGGGAATTTCATAGTCTTTTTTGTATATGCTGTAGGAAGTAAGTAGATCATGCATGTGTAATGTTTGGCATGTACACAAAGAAAAAGATGCCTCCTTCTTCTATTACATATTGTAATCCTTCTACATGAGG
>NW_009258629.1:1311732-1316048 GCF_000687185.1 Egretta garzetta
CTCACTAGAACTCTCACTTTAGCTCTTGTGGTTTCCTTGTATTTGGATATTTCTGTCTGAAATCATGCTACCTCAGGTGAGGGCACCTACTTGCTAGACAGTGGCTTGTAGGGAGCCTGGACCATCATTTCCCCAGCTCCTCTGGCTCCCTGAAGGTTAAACTGGTTTCCCGCAGCAGTTTGTGCTTCATTATGTATTCCACACATGAGGCTATTTTTCTCATAGAGAGTCATTTAGGTCTCCAAATTCACATGGTTGAGTTTTAATCTTTAAATCAGTCACACATGCATCAGACTTGAATGCTTCAAATTACTCTGGACTCCACATTGCAAAACAAAACAAGACTCTTAGAAGAATCTCTCCCCTATCCCTGTCCTGTCCTGTCCTGTCCTGTCTTCCTCCTCCCAAAACAGAGCTCGTCGACTTTGTCCACCATGTATTTGTACCAGATTTTTATCTTCTACCGATTTCTCTGTCAAGCATCGTGGCAGTTGCATCTTTGCTGAGCTTGATATTAGACTGTGAGTCTACAGCAAAGAAACTTAAACTGTATTTCCAGTTATTCCCTCAAGTGTTGCTATTTTTTGCAAGCTCCTCTCGCAAACCCAGAATACTTAGAGACTCTAAATGGTCCATATTTCTGTCATATGTATTGCTTAATAAGTATTTAAGAGAAAGGTAATTACTGGAGCCATAGATTTGGTTGCAAGGCTAGAAAAATATTAGGATGATGTCACATCAAAACAGAAATTTGCCAGAATTTTAACACAGAGAAAAATTCCATAAGATTTCATTTTTATATCTACCCATACCCTAAAAATGTATTTAACTTAATGTCCTGTTTTTCAACTTTCTTGCTAATCTTTAGTTTCAAGTCAAGATTAAAATGCAAAAAATAATTTTGAAAAATCATAGATAAAAATGTCAAAACATACTGTCCATCCCACAGTTTTTCATGTTCCCATATCAGGAAAAAAAGACCCCACATTTGTAACTGTATGCATACTGAGGCATCTAGATTAATCAGTTTGAAGCTGTAGAAAAAAACTGCAGAAATATCACCTAGTTCTGCATTGCATCACATTCTCAGTCATTGCTTGTGAAAAATGAAAATGAAATGAGACTATATGAATGAGAAAGCATGCCCATCAGGCCAAATCTGGATGTTGATAGCACAGTTAATCTTACACTAAGGTTACAACATCTGATGAGCGTACCGTCAACTACATGCCAATCTATATGCAGAGGCATCACAATTTGTATCAATTAGCCACATTGCTGACAAGCATTGTCGAGAAGCCAAAGATTGAACAGACTTGGAGAGTGAACTCTCTCTAGTCATCAAGGTGGTCCCACAAAAGCTGGCAAGGCAGAAAGGTGTTCTGTGGAGAAGCCTGTATGCCTGTTGCTTCCTGCATTCAGCATCCTGCATTCGCCGTTCCTGCCTCTGCTAGGCAAAAGCCTGTTACTTGTATACATGCATCCTCTAAATATCTTTGTGAATGGCATTTCTGCTCTATAGCCCACCTTATGAGGATATTGTAGATAATTTTCAGAAATAAGATTTCAGACTGTTGCAAGAAGGTACTACGGAAAGCCGGTAGTCAGGCTGCTATTTATCCAATCAGGAAATATAGCAGGGTCACGCGATCTGAACAGCTTGCTTTTCAGTACTCCCAAACAGCTAGTTACAGAAATAGCTATGACTTAACAGCTATTTGCCACAAACTACTTAACTGGTAATTTAAATGCCAACTGAATTAGTGAAAAGCATTACCTGCGCAGAAAGGTAACATTTGCAAGATTAATAATTTCCTACAAATTATTTGGTCTATGCTAATCTCCGTTATTGAAGCACTGCTGCAGTTATCTTTTCCTTCCAGGTTAGTTGCTCTCTAATTGTGAGTTGACCTTGAGGTATAGAAGCTAATAGCAACAGCCATGAAGAAGCTAACACAGGTGCCCGGGGCGGAGCATCTCTAGGAGGACAGAGCTGTGGTTATTGCTCAGCTATCGCATCTTAGCCCTGCTCTCTGACTGCAAGTCAGCTCTAGCACCTCTGTGTTGAAAACAGATACTACTCTTTATTGATCGAGTTTCTATTTTGGCTGCACACAAGAAAGCATTAGAAATTACCTAGCGGAGGTTGTGTTTCATTAGCCAGTGGGAGTTCATTGTCAGTCTCTCTTGGCTCACCTCACTCAGCTTCAGGCTCTCTTTCCTCTGAGATGTGACCTTTATTTAAGTCAAAGGAACAAGCGAGAGCACCTAACACCATGACTCAGAGACAGGCAACCTGCATCTCACTCAGATGTGCCCAGAAAGTGTTACCTAAGTGTTACCAGAGAAAGCCTTATCTTTTATTATCCCTGACCACAAACTGATCTGATGGCATTAGCTGCTGCCTGAGGAAAGGGTTATTCAGTAGGAGCTGTGACCCTCTGCCCCTTAACCTGTTTGTCTGCAGGTCACTGCAGACCTTTGGACGGCCAAGTTCCTGTGCAGGTGGATGAGAGACTTCTGCAGGTGGAGTAGAAACCTGAGGGCAGCCTTTGCGGGTGAGAGCCTGGCAAGGAGAAGAAGCTCTGCTCCACATCTCCCACAGGTTTGCCAGGTGTCATCTTGCCCCGGCGCTGCAGAGGAGTCTCCCTTGTGATGCCCCATCGGAGCAGGGGCTGCCAAGGAGCAGGGCTCAGGTCTGATGAAGGTCCAGCAGAGCCATGCTGACAAGTGCAGGGGGAAGCAGGGAGGGACTGGGAGTCAGGGGAGCAGCATGGGGCTTCCCCTTCTCCTCCTGAGGGATGTCCCATGCTACGTGCAGATCTGCAGGAGAGTGGAGCCAAAGGTTTTGCTTTGCTTTGCAAAGGGGGTGGATACTTGGCACAGTCCAGGGAACAACTGAGTTTGGAGTTGTCCTTTTCTGGATTTTTCTGCACAAGGGAGTGGGTTAGACCACTTCCTTGTTTATAAAAGGCTCCTATTTTGCCCTTCTTCTGTACAAACAGAGAACTATGATAGAAAATATAAGGTGTTGTGGAAATTTGTTTTTTCAGGATGAATTCTGGAAACTTAAAGAAGAACTGGATTGCATTTCCAATTCCTGGGGCCAAGTCATTCTCTCAGTTGCCTCCCATAAATCCAGAGTAACTACCCAGTGTAAGCAGAGTCATTTCAGATACAGTAACTACCCAGTGTAAGTGGAATTATTTCAGATACCTTTAGTGTGGCAGTAAAAGTCATGTCTGATGACATTCAGAGTCACAGCATTTCCCTAATAACTTTCAGTTGCATTTAAATGACTGTTCTAGTAGTCCTACAGGATGGATGTTGTTCAGGGAGTGATAAGTTTGTAAATATTTTCTTTGTTAAAAAGGAATACCGGCCCCAGTCTTGTCCCCTGGGAATGTGGCACTGACAGGTGTTAGGGTTCAAAGATCAGAAAACAATAGCATTAACTTTGGAATGGACATGGGTTCCTGACCTGCGGTGTGGTGAGTGGAAAATTCACTCATCAAAGCCCTGGGAAATTAAACACTCTTCTGACTCTTTCATACTGTATTAGCTTTCCTTCACAAGGTTCACTTATCCTTGCTTATTTTAAAGCAGGTCTGAAGATTTTGTTCTCGGTATTACATCATATGCCTTCTTCTGTAAGGGCTACTGTGGAACAGGACTGGTCAGATCCTGAGCAGTTAATGTCCTGAAGGATTGCACTGGCAAACTAAGCAGTTTGCGTGTGTGTATACACGTGTGTGTGCATGCACACGCGTGTACGTGTGCGTGCATGTGGGGAGCAGTCATTATGTATTAAGATAATACATGTGCTTTTTTTCTCCTTAATCCTGCTCTTGCTGCATATTTGTGGCCATCTGCCCGTACTCATACAGTGAAGCTGTTCTCTGATACCGAGAGGTTCTCTGAACCCTTACGATTCTGTGATTCTGTGATTCTGTGATTATGACAAGTTGGCTCAGCAGATGACTACTCCATAGATCACTAGAAGGCGGCAATCCCCACAGTGTGGGAACTGGATTGTCTGGCCATCTCCGTTTCAGGCATTACACTTGTGCTCTAGTTCTTCGAGTTTTGCAAAAGGAGCAATCATTGTATGTTATTTCTACATTCCAGTGTGACAACTTCAGGCGTCTCCTGTGGTTCTGCTTTAAGTACAACCCATATTTATCCCCAGATAGTGCCTCTGTATTTAAAGACTGTAATTTAGTCATGAGCATTTCTTTATCTGCAGCTGGAGTTTTCCTTTGCGAGAGCATCAAACACATCCCTTGAAGGGGTAGAAGAGTCTGAGATTTGAGTGC
>NW_009258629.1:1316059-1333739 GCF_000687185.1 Egretta garzetta
GGGGGGGGGTGAGCAGGCAAAGTTCCCACCAGCTCCAAAGAGAGTACTCACATGCTGTACATAGTCCAAACTTGCCTCCTTCCTGGCCTTTATTTGCAATTCAAACAACAACAATAATAAAACAAACTTCAGCCAAAGTTTTCTCTCCAAACTTGGCTAGGGTTTCTCTGCACAGATCTCCTCTGTCCCAGCCCCTTGTTTGTTCTCTTTCAAAGAAACAAACTCTTCTTATGTCCTAGCTGGAGCCAACAGGATCCACCTGCCAGCACGAGGCAGCTCTGTGTTTTTGTGGAGGACTCCAGCACCTGAGCAGGGTACAGCTAAGCAAAGTGCTCTCCTTGTGCAGGAAAGGGCCACCCAGTGACAAAGTCGCACCCAGTTCCTGTGTCTGCTTCTTAAGGACAGTGTTCAAAATTTTAAAAAAAAGCAGCAAGGGAACTGAGAATACCTCTCTGAGAGAGGCTTGTGGAGAGCTAATAAAATTATTTTAGTTTTTTGTATGAAAGAGAACTTCAGCAAGTGTGTGGATCACAGTTTGTGAGGCACTGAAGAAAGAGAGGGTATCACATACCATGCAGATATTTAATCAGGCACAGTCTTAAGAAGATTTAATGTCTAGGTGTTGAGGCTAGACAGATTTACACTGGCAATAAAATTTATATTTTTAGGAGCAGAACTAACATGTTCTCAGATTAATTTACTATGATGTGTGGATAAGAGCCCTATCATATAAAATCTTTTAGCTCCTCAAGAGTCTGTGTATCTTCACACAGAAATTCCCAAGGAAATGATGTGTAGGAAGTAGAAATCCAAACCAGACAGCTCAGAAGTGCTGTCCTTTGCCTTTGAAATGGCAGCTGGTCCTCCCCAGCATGCTGCCAGAGCCAGTATCACAGAATATCAAACCAGCAACATGATATTGCTCCTTTATTCCAGCCCACAGCCAGTATTTTTATTGCTGATCCCACTCACTAGCCATATCATACTCCTGACTCCAGGACAAAGAGGCTGGGGTCAGCATGTTAATATGCTTCAAGGAGAGGTGCCCCGGTGCTGCCCCCACTTTGAGTGTGGTTTAAAAGTGAGCATTCCCAGAAAACACCAAAGAAAGATCAAAGGTCTTCCTTATCAGCCGGAGTGCTCGGTGGCTTGTGTTAGCATTTTAAAACATTGTCCCAACGCAGATGAGGGATGAAGTGACAGGTCCTGTCATTGTGCCCAGGAATTTCACTCTGTGACCAGAGTTTTGACATACAATACAGACAAAGCAGTAGCGAACCAGGGTGCTGTGTGCACTGACCCCTTTTCTGTGGGATTCATTCCTCTCCTTCTTCCAAAAAAAAAAAAAAATCTTCACTTTACACTAGGTACCATGAGCACCTCTTCCCACAGCAGGTGTCCCAGACAGCCTTATTTCATACTCCAGCAGAAGGACACAAGGCCTGTAGGAGTCAGGACTTGAGCATTAAGTGATTCCTAAGTGACTGGGGGGACTCTGCAGGCTGATCATTTCACATTAAGTTTTAATTTAGCAGGAAAATTGCTTGCTTTCTTCAGAGGAGGAGAACATGTTCCACGAACAAAGACTGTCTATAACTATTAACTTTGGCCCCACGAAGCAAGAGGTCAGGTTTGTTTTCCATACCCTGTGCCTGCCAGACCTTTTTTGCCTTGTTCCATTCTACTGCTTTCCATCAGGTCACTCTTATTATAATTCATCCATGAAAAAAAAAGGAAGAAAAAAAAATCATTCCTTTAAATCAAAGTTAATTCAAGCATCAACATGCAAGAAGGAAATCAAACAATAGCAACCAAATTTAGGAATAAGCTTCTTTCTTTGACCAAGCAGGACATGTCCCACAGCTATACCAGGACAAGATCAAATATTTTTCTAAGACTCCAGCAACTAGCAATAAAAAAAGTATGCCAGTTTTAAAGGATGTAGAAATTCAGATTGGAGTTAGCTACAACTTGCTCTCAGTATGGCATAGTCACAGGCAAGGGAGGTGCAGAGGGAGTAATCCAAGATTTGATTTTATTACCAAATTTTGCTCTGAGCAGCCTGGGTTTTGGCATTACATCAAATGACTAGTCCATAAATCACATTTTTATAAGTCTTTGCTTTTACATTTTCCTTTTTTGATGAACAAGCATATTTTGTCAATGACAAAGATATCAAGTCCCACATGTAGATTCACTTAGCAAAAGAAATCCCACAGACAGACCAACAAATTTATTTGTGTCCAAGGGAATACAGTCTTAAGATTCCTGAGAAAACCTGAGGAAGGAAAGGGAACATTGCCACTAAGGATGAGGAAAAGGCTGAGATACTTAGCACCTTCTTTGCCTCAGTCTTTAATGGCCAGACAAGTTATCCCCAGGGTACCCAGCCCTCCGAGCTGGAAGACGGGGACAGTGAGTGGAATAAACCCCCCATAATCCAGGAGGAAGCAGTTTTTGACTTGCTATGCCACCTGGACATCCACAAGTCTATGGGGCTGGATGGGGTCCACCCAAGAGTGCTGAAGGAGCTGGCAGAGGAACTTGCCAAGCCACTGTCCATCATTTATCAGCAGTCCTGGATAACAGGGGAGGTCCCAGATGACTGGAGGTTGGCAAATGTGACACCTATCTTCAAGTGGGGCTGGAAGGAGGATCTGGGGAACTACAGACCTGTCAGCCTGACCTCGGTACTGGGGAAGATCATGGAGCGGTTCGTCTTGAGTGTGCCCACCAGGCACATGGAGGACAATCAGGGGATCAGGCCCAGTCAGCATGGGTTCATGAAAGGCAGGTGTTGATCTGCTTTAGGGGAGGAGGGCTCTGCAGAGGGACCTGGACAGACTGGATCGATGGGCCGAGGCCAACTATATGCGGTTCAACAACCCCATGCAATGCTACAGGCTTGGGGAACAGTGGCTGGAAAGCTGCATGGCAGAAAAAGACCTGGGGGGACTGGTTGACAGCTGGCTGAATATGAACCAGCAGTGTGCCCAGGTGGCCAAGAAGGCCAATGCCATCCTGGCTTGTATCAGGAACAGTGTGGCCAGCAGGACCAGGGAAGTGATTGTGCCCCTGTACTCAGTGCTGGTGAGGCCACACCTTCAATACTGTGTTCAGTTTTGGGCCCCTCACTACAAGAAAGATGTTGTATTGCTGGGTCATGTCCAGCGGAGAGCAACAAAGCTGGTGAGGGGTCTGGAGCACAAGTCTTCTGGGGAGTGGCTGAGGGAGCTGGGTTTTTTTAGTCTGGAGAAGAGGAGGCTGAGGGGAGACCTTATCACCCTCTACAACTACCAGAAAGGAGGCTGTAGTGAGGTGAGGATCGGCCTCTTCTCCCTGATAATGGGCAATAGGATGAGGGGAAATGGTCTGAAGTTGCACCAGGGCAGGTTTAGATTAGACATTAGGAAAAATTTCTTCACAGAAAGGGTTGTCAGGCTCTGGAATGGGCTGCCCAGGGAGGTGGTGGAGTCCCCATCCCTGGAGGGATTTAAAAGAAGGATAGATGAGGTGCTTAGGGACAGGGTTTAGTGGTGGAATGGCAGTGCTAGGTTAATGGTTGGACTTGATGATCTTAAAGGTCTTTTCCAACCTAGACGATTCTATGATTATCTCATGTTTGAGATAATGTTTTGGTGTTTGGGGTGTATGAGTAGTAGCTCTAACTCCAGCTCTAGAGGTCACCTTGATCTGGTGCAGACTTGACTCCAAAACTCACTGCAATGACTAGAAAAGCTGTGACATCTTGGGAACTCTACTGCAAGTGGGCAGCTGGCTGGTTAGCTGAGACCTGCGCAGCCCGCAGGAGCTGACCCTCCATCAGTGGGTGGGTGGGTTGTTCTGTGGCATCACTGGGGGTGCAAGACGTCAAGCAGTGGGCATGAAAATGTGTTCAACTGAGGTGCCGACTGAAGTCTCCTCCCCATCTGGCTAGGGGACCGCCATGCCAATGGTATCACTCTCATCAGAGAGCAGGATCTGGCCCCAGAGAGAGTAAGGTGAGTGAAAGGCACACAAGCCTCTCCTTGTGCTAAGCTGACCTGAAAGAAGAAACTCGGCATTTCTGCATCGAAGAATAATTTATTTGAGCTAAACCACAAGCAAAGCCACAAAGAGAAGGCTGGGAAAATGAAAGGCAACACGCCCATCATGAAACCCAGATATAGCAGTGACATTGAGGAGGTTGTTTTCTCAGCAAATAAACCGTTGAACCCCAGCTCACATCTTCCCCTTCAGAAATAGGTTGCCTTCAGCCATGGGCCTGTTATTCTCAAGTTCAGTTTGTTTTGCTCATTTTTGTTTCTGCAGTTTGTTTGCAGTTTTTCTGAAGAGGACATTAGCACACAGACACACATGAAGTGGAAAAAAAAAATGTTTTGCTTTCTGGAAACCCCATGGCTAAGAACAGCTAAAATGTCAGCTGCCAGTTTATTTAGACATGACAAAGTGTATGGCTAGACATGGGACACAGCTGAGACCAATTCTACTCCTTTCTTGTTACTATACAACTGTCTTCTGAAAAAAAGAAGATGAAAATTGGCAGGTCATTGAACTGGGGAGGCCTACCATTTCTAGACCTAGTCTTCACTTGCTATTTCCTTTCCACACCCCTCTTCTCCCTACAAACAAAGTTGGGCTTTCCTTATATCCTCTTTTTCTCTACATTTCACAATTGGTAAAAAAAATAATCGGGATTATTCCTTCTTCCCTCCTCATACCGCTGTTATTGAAAAGGACTGAGTAGGGAGAAAGAGAGGTCTGCCCCATCCTTTGGTCAGCTCAGATCCCAAGCCCACTTGTGGCAAAACTCCCTGTGTTCCAGCGGATATGGAGATGATAACTTCAGCTCAGGTTTCTCTGCTTCTTGACTCATGTTTACAGCCCTGGCTGGCTGGAAGGGCAAAGTGGGGAATGCCCCTGGGAGGTGAGCTCTGTGCATCCAGCAGGACATGGCTCCAAGCAAACCCCAGGACAGAGCACATTTTGTCCTTGCTCACTGAAATTATCTTAACTTCTTATTATGAATCCATTAAAGGAGAGACTTAGTGCTAGAGGACATACCAGAAACAAAGTGCTCCTCTCCATCAGCTGTTTTGTTGGGTAACTAAGGTTATCTCACACTGCTAAGTGGGACACAGTGACGCATGCAACCTAGGATGAACATGCTGCAGCACCTTAGGGCAATGCAGATGGGGATTCCCACCTGCTAACAGTTATCAGGGTATTACTTTTCTCTTCCTAGATCATCCACCGCAGGCAGGACTAGGTTAGTTGCCTGGCTGCTGCTGCTTTTCATGGGGTGAAGTCCTCAGCCATCACAATGGCCAAAGCAAGGGTGGCTCATTAGCTGATGTTTGCCTGAAGACCTGTGGAAGGAAGAGGCTGTTTCTGCCCCTGAAGACTGCAGAACATGGCAAAGGCTCCCCGTGCCTGGCCTCCATTAAAACACAGGAGGAGGTGAGGTCACGGAGCTCTGGCAAGAAGGTTCCTCAAAAGGTCTGCCATCACAGAGTCCAAACAGGTACAGGAATTACAGGAGGACACCAGTTACCAGAGATTGTGTAGCTCAGGTGACAGACCCTTGAAACCCACAGGGAAGTTTATTCTTTTCCAGATGTGAAAATGAATAAAGATATGTGGAATTTCCCAGCAATATCCCCTTTTTGTGTGTGTACCAAACCAGCATTGCCACATGCAGTGAGGAAAATATAATGTGTCATTTTGAAGGACATACCAAGGTGCTGAAGAGCCGCTGGCTCTCAGAGCCACTGACTGTGCTACAGCTGGTCGCTTCCCCACCGAGGAGCCCGGGGCTGACGGCTGGTACAGTGTGGCTGGGCTAGTGCAGGAGGTAGCCAGTGCATGACCTTTAATTCCTCAGTTAGAGGAAACTGCCTGCAAGAATGCAGGAGAAATTAGAGGAATTAACTTTGTTCTGTTAATGCTAGATCTGTCAATCTGCTTCTTTCAGGAAAGCGCATGGCAATTCCCGTAAACAGCCAATGGCCTTATAGGCCTTTAGCTAGAAGTCTGGTCACCTTCCATCCCTTTTTTCCCGACCTTGAGCCTGAATTAGGTCTGTGATTCATGACTAAACAGCATAATTGCATAAAGCAGAGGAGAAAGGCATCCAGACATAACTGGATTTACTCTAAATGTGAACGTTTGTGCATGTACTGATCAGCACCAGGATAATAAGGCGGTATATTCCAGTTCTCTGTATATATTAGTGCAAAGCAAATGGTCCCACGTGGTTTCTGAAACAACAAAAATCCTGCTTTCATTCTGGAACTGTTAATTGTTAACTACTCAGATAGGCTTACATTCCTCTTACTTCACAAATTAAACCCACTTGCATCTGTTATTGATTTCATAGCTTTAACATTCAGGGAAGAAAAACGGACTGGGGAACAGAAAAAAGAAAATCCATGTCAGGATGTGCTCCACTGTGTGCGCTATATAATAAAAGACCTACAAACAGCCAATCCCTTTGGCATTGTCCGGCCTCCTTGTCCTTCTCTGCAAAGCAGCAGAGGAAAAAAGGTTGTGTTTTGCAGAGGTGGATGAGCTCTGATGGGAAAGCCTTCCTCCCATGGCCCCCTGAACACATCTCCACGCTTTTATACAGGCAGCACTGAAATGCAGTTGCTGAATAACATAGCATAAACCTCAGTTCAATTTTTAGTTTGGCACTGGGATCCACCCTTCTGCTTCCCTGTGCACCTGCTTGTGCCAGGAAGGGAACAGGGGGTTTATTCTCCAGTAATTCCCCCCTTACAGAGCAGCCTTCATTGCTGAGTGTGCTCTTGCTGGACACGGGGGACATTCTGCAGATACCTGGCTTCTGCAACCAGAAAGTTCTGAGTACAACATAAACATTGCACTTCTGCCAAGTGCTGCAACCTCTAAGAATAATTTTCTTCAACACATTTTTTTTAAACATATTGGACAAGTGTAACTACAGAGTTTCTGAAGTCAGATGTGATCCAACAACAGGCCACCCTGCAGGTGCAGACACCGCCCCTGTATCAATCAGTGCACCCAGTAATGCCCATCACCCTTTTACTTTCATGAAGTCCAAGGACCGATATTCAAGTCCTCAGTCCTTTACAGCAGGGGGGTAGGACACCCACCTCCTGACAGTGCAGAGGCTTGCAGCATGGCCTCTCCCCTCCACCCTTATGCTGTTACTATTTCTAGATATCCAGGCTTTACTCCTTAAAATGAGCTCCCATTTCTCTAGGCAGAGTGGACTCAAACAAAGATGCTACCAAACAGTGTGCTATTAGCTGCAACACTTTGGAGACAGCTTCTAGGTCATATTTGGCCTGTAATTAAGTTTTGATAAAATGCAGCATTTATCAAACCTGTATGTAATAGGAATATCCCTTGTTTGATGAAGCAGGTAAATTTTTCAGGTACTGTGTACACATCCCAGCCAGTACAGCATCAAGGGAGGGAGGATAAAGGAAGAAGTGAAGCCAAAGAGCTAAGCAAAAGTCAAACCAGCACTCCAGCCATAACCAACACAGTAAGTGTAAATGCAGCAGAAGTGCATGATCAGAGAAAAGACACAATTATCTGTGTAACATTACCTGACTGCTTCAGCTAACTCAGTAGCTGCAATGCCAACTGCAGGGTTTCTTGTAATATACAGGGTCAAAATCTTTGCAGACCTTCCTCCTTCCTTGAGGAGCCTTGATATGGGCTCATCTGCCACCTCCTCCAGTCTCTCCTTGGGGGCAGAGGCCCAAGGAAGAGGGCAGTACTGAGTCACAGGTCCAGACTGGGGGGTCCCTGCCTTGGGTCTGTCACCGTGGAGTGATAGCCTGTGTCCGCTCCTGAAAGCCCCACAGGGCTTTCAGCAACACCACTGGCAAGTAAAATATCAATATAATGATGTTTTAATATTTTTAAAATGTTTTCCCAGTGAAAGGAACTAAATTAATCATATGGAGAGGGCCTCACCTTCTCTACAGGAGGAGACCCTGCATACCTGTGCATCAGATGCAAGCGAGTAACAATACTCTGTTGAAGAAGAGGGGAGTTGGATGTTTTCATGATACTTTGGGGAACCAAATCTCTTTTTTAATTGTGAACTATTTCAGATACCAGTTGCTTTGTATAAATTAATTTGGACCAGATTCATTTGGTCCACAATTATTGACCAAAACTGACAAAAATCATGTCTCTGAATGCTTGGCATCCACAGGGAATTGTTATTTGGATTTGGACTCAGCAGC
The DNA here is from genome assembly GCF_000687185.1 of Egretta garzetta. Taxonomy (NCBI): domain Eukaryota; kingdom Metazoa; phylum Chordata; class Aves; order Pelecaniformes; family Ardeidae; genus Egretta; species Egretta garzetta. Next base: position 1,324,306 of record NW_009258629.1, read on the forward strand.
ACATGTCAGATTATTCGGTAATATGTAGGGAATGAGATCAGTGGGTTAATATTCAGGCACACACAATGATGGCATCATTTCCTCCTCTGCCGGTTAGCCCCGCTCTCAGGACCCGCTGAATGGTAAAACAGGCAAGCAAATGGCTCAGAGTGCAGGTCCCTTACTGCCTGGCAGCCGTCCTTATTTCTGCCTTCGCTGTGCACTGCAGGATCAAGCTGTTAGTGCAGAGCGCTCAAGAGAGGAGCATTGCAGAGGAAGGTTACTAACCTCCGCTGTGTCTTTCAGAAAGCTCCTCCCCCCGAAAGGTTCATTTGTTGATTTCACTGTTTTGCACTTGCTCTGTCCCTGAAGGGGAAGCTGACAAAAATATGCATACCTTTGGAGACATCTCTGTGCTGCTCACAACTCCCAGCTATCCAACATGCGAATCTAAAGCAACCCCAATGCTGCCAATGGGTGAAATTCTTGATATGTTAAGCTGATAAATTTCACCAGCTTCCAGAGGGCATCCCAAAATCAGACTTGCCATGACCCTGGCCTGGTGGCTTTGGCAGGCAAGAGAGTTTCCCACATTGCTTTCTCTCCCAGGAGCAAATGATGAAGAGGCAATGTCTCCTCTTGGACAGTATCTCTTTTCTTCACCAGTGAAACCACTCTGGGAGTTTGATTTAGGAGATGAAGACTTCAGCTGATTATTGTGGTAGGATGATAATGTTTAATTAATTTATTTTTTTTAACACACATTTGCTAGTTGCTTCCTATATTTGCATGTGTTCATATTTTCATGCCACAGTCAAAGGGTTTTAAAATCTGCTTTATCTACTCTGATGTGCTGAATCAGGAAGAGGCGTTGGCATTTTTGTGGTGACATTTGTGAAGGCAGCAGGGGTACTGATGGACTCCTTGATGTATCTCTGGCTCAGTTGATGTGCAAGACGCACAGGGCTCACAAAACCACTTTGACTCCTTCTGTCAAGTAATCACCTTCATTTATTGCAATAAAAATCAGTGCAGCAAGGAGCTGCAGTCTTGAAGCTGATGTGCCCGAATGTTTTGTTTAGCAACAGAACTCCTTTTTGGCCACCAAATTCACACAGGCAAGCTGCTTATTCTGACCCGTGTATAAGTGGTTTCTAGCTGTGCGTCCCTCACCTCTGGTGCTTGATTTGAGGCAGAGCCTGGATGCAGGACTGCCAGACATCCACTCCTATAATTATTCTTGCACATGTTCCAGTTATCACCACAAGCCAGCTTTAGAGCTGGCTGAAGCTAAAAGTGACAGTGCCACCTCCACACCTCCTCCAGCTCCACATTCCTGCCCTCCACTCCGTGCCTATAAAGCTCACTCAGACAGAGTTATGTCCCTGCCAGGCTTTGACCAACTTCAGACGCCAGCTGCCAGATTCATAGTACCCTACCAGGGACGTTGCTTCTCCTCTTGATTTTTCAGGAGAACAACCAGTTACCAGAAAACCCTCTGATGCCAAATTAGAAAAGCCAGACAACAGACATTAGGAGTTGGGGCCCAAATTCAGCCTTCTCTTTCAATCTTAATCCCCTCTGTGCTTCCAAGTCCCTTCTGTAGTGTCAGCCTAAGGTGCAGTGGCAGCTAGCGATTAGCAGGAAACTGATCCTGTGGAAAATAACAGAAGTGTCGTCATTGATTAAAGACTAAAGCAAATGCGATCAAATTAAGACCATAAAAGAAAACCGATTTCTGACATTTCCTAAAATATTTGTGTAATATTTTAGTTTATCCTTCTTTAAGCATTCACCTGTATTTCATGCAAGTCTGTTTAAGAAAAGATATGCTGAGAGAGGACATGTGAAACACCTACTGCTTTCATCCTTTCTACATGCAGTGTCAGGGAATATGAAATGTGAATGCAAAAGAGCATTAACCTAAAAACAGGAAAGAAAGTCCACTCCTCCTGAGGCTTGTAGAGGCAAGATCATCTTCTGAGTTAGGGAAAAACTGCAATTATAGGGATTCTCTAGTATGAGATGGTTATTTTGGTTTTGGTCAATGCTGATTTTATTGCTAAAAATGTCTGGACTGGATTATGAAAGGGTGCATGCACTCACATGCACACGTAACTGCATGTCTTTGTATATACATGTATAGAAAAGTCAGGAAGAGAAAATGAGCTTTCTCCTCCTTGCAGAGGAGGGAGCCACAGTCTGGAGAGGGTGGGAAAGGTGGGACACTGCCCCAGCCACTGCCCTGCACTGGAACCAGAGTGGGGCCAGGGCAGGTAAATGGTGGGCTGCCAGTTGGGTGTATCCTGCCCAGGGTAAGGGTGGCTTGGCCCAGCTGTACTGTCATGAGGGAGTCTGGTCTTGTGCATGTGCACACGCACACATGCACATATGCAGAAATAAACATACACATCTTCGGTGCATACCCTCTCTGGTCCAGGCCATGTCTTAAAGCCACAGTAGAGCTCTACATTGCTAAGACAATTTTAAAAGTTAGTCAGCTGATTTTTTACTAACATTCACAGCTTATTCACTCCCTTCCCTTATTTGCAGGCTGACAGCTGCCCAAACATGTGGGATGCTCAAGACTGTATGGCTGTGACTCCCCTCCTTGGAGAGAGAGGTCCTGAGGCAAAGCTCTCTTGCAGCTCCTCAACCACAGTGCTGCCTTTGCAGGGAGAGGCACATCCCTGGGGAGGGAATGCCCTTACCACTTACTTTTGCCATCGCTGCTGAACAAGCAGTCATAGAAAATACTAGCCTGGCCTGCAAGGATGGACCCGTACTCTGAGCCTTGCCCTCTTCAGCATACCGAGTGCAGGTGGAATTTTGTCTGTTGGTGCTGGTTTGTAATATCTGGCCCATTTTCTCTCTGATGACTACCTACCTCCCCCTTACAAAAAGAGTCTTTTTTTTTTTTTTTTTTGGGTAATATCCTGAAGGCAATAACCAGCAGAGCCCTGCTCTGTGAAAATAGACCCAGGTTTCAACATGCATTACTTCTGTCCCATTTCAGAACAGTTTGCCTTCAGCCTAGTGACTTGCAGCAGCTAGCCTGGGTTTGTCCGGTCGTTTATGAGAAGAGCCCAAACAAATTTATTGATTCAAGAACCACAAAACTTTGGCATTCAGGGTGAAGCTACTGTTAAATGACTGCTATCAGTGTATCTGCCCGGTGGTGGTTTGGTTTCCATCTTACTTTGATCAGCTCCAAAACCCAGTCCATTGCTTTCAGCCATGCACCAGGCCCTCTGCTCACTTGTGCCAGTTTACGGGCATGACACCGGTGGCTTCGCGGCGAAAAGCTATTCTGAGAGTTTCTGAAACAAAGCCTTAATGATATATGGCTGCCAAAGTTAGCTGTTTCACAGCTGTAATAGCACACTGTAGGCTGCGTGGCAGCCAAGCTGTCTTCGTTACTGTATTAAGTGAGGTGCGAGCGTCTGGAATGCTACAGGCAGCGAGAGCCGTCGTGGGTGGCAGCTGCCTTCAGAGTCCTTGAAAGGATATACTGCGATAACTTGGTAAGGTGTTTGCATGTGTTAGAGGGCATGACATCCACGCAAGGCTGGGTGATTAGAGCACAATTTTCTTTGGATGCGTGGTGCTCCAAACTGCATAGAAATTGGGTGGAAAATATGAAGCACGCTGTGTTTTTTCCACAGGGCTCTAATTACTTCATGAGAAGTAGTTTTCCTGCTAATGCCTGATTCAGTTAATGTGTTTATGCAATCTTTTAGACTGCTCCTCAACTTTCCCAATCAGGATACACTGTATTTTGTTAGAGATCCTGACAATCGTGATGGGATGTGGGGTGACATTCCCAGTCTGGAGGCTGGTCTCTATAAAGCCAGTGTAAATCAGCAAGAATTCCACTGAAGTTATTTTGGTGTAAATACAGGGTAGGTGAGATGAGTCTTAGACACACTGTTCTTATTCTCTGCATCTGTGTGGACCTAAACACTCCAGATACCATGACAATTTGACCACTGCAAATGGCATTCTCCCCTTTCTCCCTGTTCAAAACTTGTCCGTATGTTTCTTGAGCAGAGTTTGCACTTCTGTCAACCATAGGTGAACTCTTTTACATAAAGGAAAGTCACAAAGTCTTCTCATAATCAGATGCTCTCCCCCATCTGCTTGCCATCAGCAGAAAGCCCCATCAGCCCTTCTGTGCACTCAGGTGCCACTCAGCCAATCTTGTTAAGTTGCTGTGGTTCTAGTTCATCGTTACCAGGCAGGGCAGCTCACTTCTAAATAAGTGCATAGGATCCTATATCTATGGTTTTATGTTAGTATGCATGAGGGTGTTTCTCCCCTCAGTCACATCAGCCTGTGGAGCTATGCTAGCACAATGGGGTGAGACACAGGACCCATATATAGTGTGAATACTGGCATTCCCTGGAGAGAGGTAAACGGCATGCCCAGCTTCTTTAAATTGCCCGTAGTCAGTCAGAGGTACTGTGGCTGCATTTTCCAAATAACTGAGAAAGCTGATTTTAACATGGGTCTGGTTTTCAGAAATGGGGATTACACCATATGACTGACTGGCATGCCGAAATGCGATGTGTATCCCATAGTGATAGAGTATTTTAAGACTGCATCTTGCCCTTGATGAACAAATTCAATACATGTGATGAACAGGGTTTGGTCCCATTTCCTCTTGCTCCCATTTCCTCATACCTCATGAATACAAATTCTCAGGGGTTTTTCCCCTACTGATTAATTTGTCTAAATTCCACTGAACTTGTTGAGTTATGACAGCTTAGCAAGAAGAAAATGAACTCTTAGTGATTGTCTTGTTATGTAAGATTAAATGATTTAATTTTATAATCAAACCAGGGATACGAGCCAACTATGTCTGGTTCTGAGATAAACACAGATGCTGAACGAGCTATTGATATCAGTGAACCATTTCCTTGGTAGGAAGCTGACATGAGTGATTTGGACTGCAGTAGTAGCAGTGCACGTAATGCGTAGCAAAATCTGTAGTGCTTAAACTTGACAAGGCAAAAGCACACACTATCTTGCACATGACCGCATCTGGGTTTCCAATTATATTATCCTAGCAGAAAATACAAAATCCCTCTCTCCTTTCCAAGAACTCTCCAGCAAGAGAGAAAACTGTAAACCCCAACAATTAGTAAATTCTTCTTTTTGCCTAGCAGCATTTACAAAATACTTACCTCTTTAGGACAGGTAAATCAGGGCCAGATGAATTGCACCTTGACCAAACGTGCTCCAGGAGGTCTTTTCAAAATACCAGCAGAGGCAGTCTGTCTGCAGCGAGGCATCCCCACTTACCTGCAAGGTAAGGCAGGGTGTGAAACAAACTCACAGCAGTGCACACATGCATGTGACCAGCCCACCATGAGCGCAGAGCACCTTACTCTTTTCTCAGAGCAGGAAAAGCTGCTTCACATTTACTGCAGGCTTTTACAGTGCATGAAGCAAGTGGCGTGCTATAAATTCACATCGTTCCTTATCTTCCAGTACCTTGTTCTTATGCCCATAACTTGAATGCCTTTCCTAGCAGTTCCCTAATCTCGTTACTGAATAATGTGGTGTGTTGGGTCCCTGACCTCCAGTTTATTTCAGGATGCTGCAGAGTGGGTGCAGCTGGAGATTTTGGGCACAGTCTACAAAAGTGAATAGATATTGAACTGAGGATATAGATTAGAAGTCAAGGAACACAAAGCTAAATTTCCAAAATTCATCGAAAGAACGTTGGAATTCAATACTTCTTTGGACTGATGATTCCAGGCTGCATAATCAAATGGGTCGTAGTTGCTCAGTTGCCCTTAATGAAACTGTTTCCATTCTTCTTGAAGCTGTTTTTATTCTATATGTAGGTAACTTGGTAGATGAAAGGGGTACGATCCACTAGATCATATCAGAAGCACAACAGATGTGCTGAAGATTCAGATGAGCTGAGAGTAATTTAACTTTTAGCACATCCTTTCTAAATAGACTTGCAAGTTGCAGCAATGCTGGTCTATTGATGCACACTGGAACTTGCAAATCCAGTATAAAATACCTCAAGAATTGAAAAATCAGGATGTATTAAATTCCGTCTTTCTTAATAGCTTCATTAGTATTGTGTTTCGAGCTTAATACCATGTTATTTTCAAGTTATTTCTTCTTCTACATGAACAGAAACCCTGACTTTGTAGGCTCCACTGCACAGTCCCACCTGTTGCATACGGAGTGAGTGAGTGGGTCAGACCTACGTCAAAACTCACATGGTTGTTTATCTTTTATTTCTTTTTTCAGTAGCCAGCAGTATGATGGCACTGGCAGACACTGAGTTTCATTCCAGAATCCAGGTCCTGGGTGACTGGCTGGCAGCTCTCCTAGGGCATTCAATCTTAAATTCCAGAAACACCAAGGCATGAAGGGGTATTCCTGTTCACTGCAGCTATTGCAGCATTATTATTTTATTATTCTTAAAGCACAGAAGTTAGTTTTCTCCTTAGGAACAGCAGTTCAATGAAAGTTCAAGTGGTTACTCACTTAACATGCACAACAGATCCGAGATGTGGAACCACTTAGAAATTATAGTTAGACTAAGAAATCAATGAAGAGGTGGTGAATCTTGGGTGTGTACTAGACTTATGTGTTAAGCCAGCCACCCGGGAGCTAGTTAAATCTATTCAAATAATTTTGTCAATGGATGAAGGTAGCAAGTAATCATTCATGGTATGGCTGCTATTCAGAGAGCAGTCTGGTTCCTGTCCTCCCCATCTGTGAAAAGGCTGATGGAGCCCCTTTTGCGACCCTCCACTCATCTCCTCCAGTGGCTTTCCCTTGGCCCTGTTCCCCTACTAAGCCAGGTGGTTGTGGGAAAGATGGTTTCGTGCTGCTCCATTCTACATTTAGACATGGGCAGAGAGCAGAACTGATACTATAAAAAGTTTCAACTCCAGTGAGAAGTTCAAATCTGCCGCTCATCCTGTAGAACCCTCTGGAGTGCTGCCCTTCCTCCTAAGCCCCCTCCTCCGCTCACACACAAGCAGGAAATATTTGCAGGGTCTGAAACAGAGGTCATGCCTAAGCCCCAGCAGCTTTATTTTACAAGCCCTTTGTGTGCAATGAATAAAGTACTAATTATAGGTATTTCCTCCAGCTTTTTCAGAAAAGACCATGAAGGGGCAGGTGGGTCTGTGCTGTAGGGAGACAGTGAAGCTGGAGGATCAGCAGAGAGAATCTGTGTAAGTCACTGTCTCAGTGCTCAAGTGGCGCAGCTCTTGCATGTAGGGAAGAAACAGAGGAAAAAAAATCTCATAGGCTGGGAACAGACTTCAGAGGGGATGCTCTCTGTTTCCCACTCCCCACAGCTGCTTCTTCCACGGGGGGAGAAGGGCTTTGGGTATGTCTGGCTTACCCAGACTCTCTCTCTGCTGCTCACTGGGTTCCTGCTAGCTTCATTTCTCCCTCATTCAATGGAAAAAGTGGTGGAGTTGTAGAGAACAAAAAACTTTGTGGACATCTTTGATACTGCCTGTAAGTGCTTTGTGTTGGCTTCCCATGTGATGAAAATCATGCAGTGTATATGGGTGTGTGGGTATGTATATATTCAGTACGTTTCACTGTTGATTAGCCACCTTCTGGCTAGCCTTGAAAGAAAGTTACTTTGCCAAATGTATCAATAGAATCATAGAATCATTTGGGTTGGAAAAGACCTTTGAGATCTTTGAGCCCAACAGTAAATCTAGCGCTGCCAAGACCACCACTAAACCATGTCCCTAAGCACCTCGTCTACACATCTTCTAAATACCTTCAGGAATGGTGACGCAACCACTTCCCTGGGAAGCCTGTTCCAATACTTGACAACCCTTTCCATGAAGAAATTTTTCCTAATACCCAATCTAAACCTGTCCTGGAGCAACTTGAGGCCATTTCCTCTTGTCTTATCGCTTGTTATTTGGGAGAATAGACTGACCCCCACCTCACTACAACCTCCTTTCAGGCAATTGTAGGGAGTGGTAAGGTCTCCCTTCAGCCTCCTCTGCTCTAGACTAAACAACCCCAGTTCCCTCAGCCACTTCCCATCAGACTTGTGCTCCAGACCCTTCACCAGATGAGCACCAGGGGATGATCACTTCCCTAGGCCTACTGCCCACACTATTTCTGATACAAGCCAGGATGCTGTTGGCCTTCTTGGCCACCTGGGCACACTGCTGGCTCATATTCAGTGGGCTGTTGACCAGTATCCCCAGGTCCCTCTCTTCCAAGCAGCTTTCCAGCCCCTCTTCTCCAAGTCTGTAGGGTCGCATGGGGTTGTTGTTGTGATGGAAATGCAAGACCCAGCACCTGGCCTTGTTGAGTCTCAAGATACCATAACATTGCCCTTTATGTATCCTATCCAGTGCCTCCCATAATGGTGGGATATAACTTGGAGCGCTGCCAACAGAACAGGCAAACAGAAGGTGGCACGTCAGCTGGGGCATGGTATGGCAGTTTGTGTGACAGTTCACACAAGAAGGGCATACTCACCCTACCAGCTCACAGAATCACAGAATCACAGAATTGTAAGGGTTGGAAGGCAACTCAGGAGATCATCTAGTCCAACCCCCCTGCTAAAGCAGGCTCACCTAGAGCATGCTACACAGGACTTCATCCAGGCGGGCTTTGAATATCTCCAGAGAAGGAGACTCCACAACCTCCCTGGGCAGCCTGTTCCAGTGCTCTGCCACCCTCAGAGTGAAGAAGTTCTTCCTCATATTCAACTGAACCCTCTCGTGTTTCAGTTTGCATCCATTGCCCCTAGTCCTGTCGCTGGACACCACTGCAAACAGACTGCTTCCGTCCTCTTGACTTCCGCCCTTAAGATATTTGTATGCGTTGATGAGATCCCCTCTCAGTCTTCTCTTCTTCAGGCTGAACAAGCCCAACTCTCTCAGCCTTTCCTCGTAGGGGAGATGCTCCAGTCCCTTTATCATCCTAGTAGCTCTCCTCTGGACTCTTTCTAGGAGTTCCTCGTCTTTCTTGAACTGGGGAGCCCAGAACTGGACACAGTACTCCAGATGGGGTCTCACCAGGGCAGAGTAGAGGGGGAGGAGAACCTCCCTCGACCTGCTGGCCACACTCCTCTTAATACACCCCAGGATACCATTGGCCTTCTTGGCAACAAGGGCACATTGCTGGCTCATGGTCAGCTTATTGCCCCCCAGGACTCCCAGGTCCCTCTCAGCAGAGGTGGCATTGCTCAAGGAACAACGTCAGGGCCGATCCTGTTCAGCATCAGCATCATCAGTTACCAGCACAAGGGGCGGAAGGCACGTCAGCAAGTCGGCGGGTAATGGTAACCCAGAGGGGGGGGAAGCAGTTCACGGCCTTGATGGCAGGATTAGTCTTCAGAGGTACCCTGGATGAGACAGAGGAACGGGCCAAGAGGAACCTCCTGAAGTTCAGCAAACACAAAGACACTGTCCTGTCCCTGAGCTGGAATAGGC